>NC_090730.1:14154865-14157365 GCF_036898095.1 Palaemon carinicauda
GAGGGTGCAATTGTATTCAGCCACGGCGGAGAGATATCGGCGTTGACGGGCGGACCAGGCATCAGACTGTCGAGTGAAGGCGTGCACCAGAGGCATGTGGTCTGTACGAGTGACGAAGGGCGTACCTTCTAAGAAATGGCGAAAGTGACGGACAGCCAAGTGCACCGCCAGCAATTCTCGATCAAAGGTAGAATAACCCGATTCTGCCTTGGACAGTTTTCTGCTGAAGAAGGCCAATGGGCGGGGCGAGCCTTTGACCACCTGCTCGAGTACTGCACCAATAGCGACGTCGCTGGCATCGGTGGAGAGAAGGAGAGGGGCGTGTGGGATATGAAAAGTGAGAGCCGCAGCAGTTGATAGGGCCTTCTTTGCATTGCAGAAGGCTGCTTCTTGAAGGGGACCCCACTTCAGGTCCTTTGGCTTGCCCTTGAGGGAGGCGTAGAGGGGAGCAAGAGTGGCGGCAATGGCTGGAAGAAAACAGTGATAATAGTTGATCATGCCCAAGAATTCCTGCAGAGCTTTGACGGTCGAGGGCGTGGGGAAATTCTGAACGGCTGCTACCTTCTCAGGGAGGGGATGGACTACTTCAGGAGTGATACGGTGCCCTAAGAACGACACTTCGTTGGCGCCAAAGGTACACTTGTCTTACCGGACTACAAGGCCGTTTTGTTGCAGGCGGTCGAGCACGATGCGCAGGTGACGGAGGTGTTCCTCTTTTGAGGAGGAGAACACAAGTATGTCGTCCACATAACATACACAGAAAGGGAGGTCCCCTAAGATGCCATCCATGAGACGTTGAAACGTTGCCCCAGCATTACGAAGGCCAAAACAGGAGTAATTGAAGGTGTATGTGCCAAACGGAGTGGTGATGGCGGTCTTGGGGATGTCTTCTGGGTTCATAGGCACCTGATAATACCCCTTCAGGAGGTCGAGCGTAGAGAAAACCTTCGCTTTGTGCAGGTAGGAGGTTACATCGGCAATGTTTGGGAGGGGGTAGTGATCCGGTTCTGTTTGCATGTTCAGGCGCCTGTAATCCCCGCACGGACGGAGGGAGCCGTCTTTCTTCAGAACGATGTGTAAGGGTGACGACCATGGGCTGGAGGCCTTTTGGCAAAGGCCCATTTTCTACATTTCGGCGAACGTCTGTTTGGCGGCTGCCAATCGTTCCGGTGCTAGACGTGTGAATTTTGCGAAGACTGGGGGTCCCGTCGTCTTGATATGGTGATAAATACCATGCTTGGCAGGAACCATGGGCGTTTGGCGAAGTTCTGGACGGAAAACTTCCGGGTACGACGTGAGGAGGTGGGCGTAGGCATCCGTGGGTGCGCTGATGTGGAGAGCGAGGTTAGAGGGGGCGGGTTGAAGAGGTGTCGACAAGTACGAGTCTGCGTTGACCAATCGTCGGTGGGCGACATCGACCAGAAGGTGGAAATGAGAGAGGAAATCCGCACCGAGGATTGGCATTGTGACGTCAGCAACGAGAAACTTCCAATTGAATTTACCGTTTCCAAACGATAATGTGAGGTTCTCGTAACCGTAGGTGGGTATCGCAGATCCGTTGGCAGCTACCAAGCGGACGTCGGCAGATGTAGACAGACTACGTTGTGCCTTGAAGAGTTTCCTTGGCAAAAGAGAACGACAAGCACCCGTGTCTACCAAAAATCGCACGCCCGTTCCTGCATCCTGTAAAAAGAAAAGATTAGAAACGTGGGAGGCCACCGCCACAAGTGATGGCCTACTTACACGTTTTTTGGCCACTGACAATCTTTGGCACATTTCTTCGCGGTTGCCCCGAATCTGAAGTGGTAGTAGCAAAACTGCGGCGGATGGGAGGTAGTAAGTGGCTGTAGAAGTCGTTCGTTGGGGCGCGAGCGATTGGTGGGTGGTGGGCGGCTTTGTCGCCGCTTCGGCACGTCACGGGGTAGGCGTGTATGTCCTACGGCAATCATATCAGCTTCAGTTGACGTTGAATAGGCATCCTCGTCGTCAGGGGTGGAGGCGTTGATGGAGGTCTTGAAGTGGCTGTCCATAAGGGCGTCGGCTTTGGTCATCAAGTCCTTTATGGGTAAACTATCGACATCGGGTATGGCAGCGCGCACAGGTTCAGGTAAACGGCGTATCCAAAGGGCACGGAGTAGGTTCACCTCACGAGGAGAGCCGTCTGCGGCAGGTTGAAGGCGAGCGATACTGGTCATTTCCCTGAGGGCAAGCGAAGCCCTTTGGTCCCCCAACGGTTGTTGCGAGAGCTGAAAAAGCTTTGCTATACGGGCGGCTGGCGACGGCGAGTACTGCTGCAGAAGGTATGATTTGAGGTCGTCATACGCTATTGGGGTGTCTCCTTGTTCACAAAGCCAGTCGGATATTTCTGGGAAGGTGTCCTCGGGTATCGCCGCGAGAACATAATCCGCTTTGGTGGTTGAGCGAGTCACGCCCCTGATACGAAACTGGACTTCTGCGCGCTGAAACCAAGCAAACGCCTCTCCGCTGGCAAACGATGAAA
>NC_090730.1:14164865-14174865 GCF_036898095.1 Palaemon carinicauda
AGCATGAGACTAATAGTTCTATTGACAATGGAAGATATAAATGTAGGATGACAGGATAAACTAAATAGCTTTAAGAGACGCCATTCATATAATAAAATCTCCCTTTGAAACTTGGCTTTGAACAATGTAGTGGCAAAGTTTACCTTTTAGAAAAGTGTATTTATTTTTTTTTTATTTTTTTTTCTTTTTTGCAAAAAAGGTATATTGCTGTTTTATTTTGTATGTCATTTTGTTTGTTTGTTTACAGGATCACGCACCAAACATGTAGATACATATTTTTATTTGAAATTATACAAAAGATGGACCCCGTAACTGGCAACGGATGATTCGACTGAGAATATGGAAATCAATATTTTGGGAATATGAATAGGTAATCACTGTTTTATTTTGTGCGTTAGATTGTTTGTTTGTCAACAGGATTACGCAACAAACATGTAGATATATAATTTTTATTTAGAATTATACAAAAGATGGACCCCGTTACTGGCAACGGATGATTAGACTGAAAAATATGGAAATCAATATTTTGGGAATATGAATAGGTAATTACTGCATTATTTTGTGCGTTAGATTGTTTGTTTGTCAACAGGACTACGCAACAAACATGTAAATATATAATTTTTATTTAGAATTATACAAAAGATGGACGAGGTTACTGGCAACGGATGATTAGACTGAAAAATATGGAAATCAATCTTTTGTGAATATGAATCGCTTGGCCTTGGCGGAGGTTTGTGGTCTTGAATTGATGATTCTTCAATGTGCAGCGTCAGACTTTAGCGTAAGGAGTTCAATATTGCAAATATCCCTCGTCGGTTCAGAAAGTTAATCCCTTTGAAGATGCGCTCAATGGAAAGCCGTAGTTATCAAATGTAATTTCCAAGATCATGAATTTTAGGTTGGGGAAGAAAGTCTCAATAATTTATGCAAGGTCCAGAAAAAATATTTAGAGATGCATCTTCGATACTAAGATCGGTGTTATTGGCGTTGAAAATAACTGACTGCTCTTTCAATATATATATATATATATATATATATATATATATATATATATATATATATATATATATATATATATATATATATATGAAAAATAAGATGCCACTTTCTCTAAAATAAAAAGCATCTAATCAGATGGTCCTACCAGTATTAACTTATGCATCAGAATCTTGGAGCCTTACTAAAACCTTAGAACATAAGCTAGTTACAACTTAAATACCTATGGAAAGAATGATGATGGGAATAACACTAAGAGACAGAAAAAGAGCAACATGAATAGAGGAGCAAACTAAAGTGAAGGATATCCTAACAACATATGATATTATATATATATATATATATATATATATATATATATATATATATATATATATATATATATATATATATATATATATATATATATATATATATATATATATAAAGAAATGGACATGGGTAGGACATATGAGAACGATAGATAATAGACGGACATCAAGAATAATAGAATGGGTCCTTAGAAATTGCAAACGAAGTAGGGGGAGGAAGAGATGATAGATTCACGAGGAAAGAAAATTTGCGGATATAGACTGGCGTAGTAAAACCATAAGAAGACCCAAGTGGAAGGACATGTCTGATGCCTTTGTCAAAAAGTGGACTAGTAACGGCTGATGATGATGATGATTACACACACACACACACACACACACACACACACAAACACACACACACACACACACACATTCGTGTATCGCCAAGATCAGCAAAGCTGTACAGTGTGCCCCATACCAGCTTGGTTTGCTGTGAACGATCAGATTAGTCTACCACCATCACCAATTCGCAGTTTCCAGTTCTGAATATATTAGACCTTGATCCTACCCATAGTTTAAGGACTACATTTTCTTTTCCTTTATTTTCATGGAGAAAGGGAAGTTGACTGGATTGATTGATTGATTTGAGGTTTTCTGGCATCTTGAAAGTTGACCGGAACTGGGTGATTCGATTCTCTCATCTAGATCAGAGTCCAAGAAAATAAGAAACGGAAGAGAGAAGCAAAACTGGCGGGGACTGATTGCTTATGGAGCGGTATGCCCCTCACTTCCCGGGGGTAGAAAAATTATTTAAGCCAGGAAAAACGGAAGAAAGAAGAGGATTCCAAAGCATGACAGTATAGAGAAAGAAGTGGTCACAGCATGGTAATATAGGAAGATTACTGCTAAAATATAGGTGGAAATCTATCGCCAGTTGATCTCAGATTATATTTTCCGGAGCTTAAAGGGGATGAATGCGTAAATTTATATTTTAAATGTTTTTTATTTTTAATTCTGATGAATTTATGGGTCATACTAAGATGTTTAAAGATTAACTGAATAATATTTTCAATAATTCCTTAATATTTTCCTGCAACAATTAACCTTAGATTATATTTTTTTCGGAGCTTAAAGGGGATACATGCATAAAATTATATTTCATACGTTTTCTTTTTATTTTCAATTCTGATGAATTTTGGAGTCAGTTATACCATGATATTTATAGATTAACGGAATTACATTATCTAGAATTTCTTAATATTTTCCTGTAACGTGTTTGGTATTACCTCTGATAATCCTATTAGTCTGATGTAGAGGAAACGGAGAGATTTCTTACTCCCTATTTTTTCATATATTTTCCTCATACGGCATAAACGTGTTCTACTTCTCTTATAGTTTTATGTTTCCTTATTCAATTCCCTAACTGGGTTATTTTTTCCTGTTGGAGCCATAAGGCTTATAACATCGTGCTTTTCCAATTAGGGTTGTAGCTTAGCTAATAATAATAATGATAATAATAATAATAATAATGACAATGACAATGACAATGATAATGATAATGATAATGAAAATAAGAATAATGATAGTAAAAATAATAATAATAATAATAATAATAATAATAATAATAATAATAATAATAATAATAATAATACAGTGGTCGGAGAAGGAAATTGCAATTCCCACCTAAATATTATGGGTTTATTGATGTCACACACACAAACACAGAAACACACGTACAAGCACACACACAGTCATAAACACGCACATCTTGATCGAGAAAAGGTCTTGAGGCTTGCAACCCTGGTTGGGAAAGCAGTTGCCGCTGGCACGGATTTATCAGTTTGAAACGGATAGAGAAATTGTGGTCTTTATTTCAGTATAATGTAAACTTTGGCTATAAGAAATGTCAACATAGACTCAAATGAAAGCGAATGTAACAAGGAAGTATTCATAATGCAATAAATGATTATGGATTATTTTTTTTTCCCTGAGAGGACTTCGTTTGCAAGGAGAAATATGTTAAAATCAAGGTTTTTTTCGGTTTGTCTGTGTACATTTTGTATTACTTTCAAAATTCATATTATACTATTGTTATTTTTGTTCTTTACACATGTTTCTTGATATATTGCAATAGTCCCTGCAAAATTTCGTGAAAGTCTGAATATTTTTGATCGCCCCTATAAGGCTTAATATAGATTTATGTGAGGTGAAGTTGAGCGCAGTGCGAAACTGGTGGTTTTGAGAACGGCCCTGAGTTGAGGTTGGCCGTTATGTTCTTGACATAATCCAAAAATATTGGTTTTCAGGAAATGTGAGTTGAAAAAAAAGTCAACAGAAAACATCCTGAGGGGTGGTCCTGGCACCCGGCCTACATAAAAGCCCTCGCATAAATGCATAATCACAGGCATACAGACAATATACACCTCTATTTATTGACCTATAGTCTATTATAAGCAACCAAGGTTATTTTCCCCCTGTTATTCTTACACTGCAGCCGTGACAGCCAACGCGATCTGTGTATGACATCAGACATCAATGGACTAATTGGTGGCGCTAATTAGAAACCATAATCACTCTGCCAGCGACGGCACAATGACGGAACGTCCATTGACAGAGGACAGAAAAAAAAATGTTATCCGTCCGTTGATTGGCGCCGTCACTCTCACGTCAATCGCTAGGGAGATGAAAGAGGTTGAACTTCCTGTCTTTTTATTTATATACACTTTTTTTTTTTTCATTCTCGTGTCCTTATTGTTAGTCTAAGGTCTTCTCCGAATCGAGGTGGTTGTTTACGAGCTAATCCTCGTTTTCCTTGTTTGGTTTATTTGTTTGAGTTTGTTGTTTGGAGTGACCGGGCTAAGAAATAGCTTTCCAGTAAGTGATGAGCTGTGTTCCAGGAACTGACGATGAGGGAGACCTCGGTAAAGCTGCGTTGTTATTCCTGGTTGGAGGAATATTTTGTTCACTGGAAAGTTTTAGAGGTTTAAAGGTTGCTCATGAATGGCAGAAGCAAGGGACAATTCAATGCTCCAAATCATCATCATCATCATCTCCTATGCCTATAAAGCAAAACTCCTCGGTTAGATTTCGCCAGTCGTCTTTATCTTGAGCTTGTGATTCAATACTTCTCCACTCATCATCTACTACTTCACACTTCGTAGTCCTCAGCCATGTAGGCGTGTGGCTTCCAACTCTTCTAGTGCCTTGTGGAGCCCAGCTGAGCGTTTGGTGAACTAATCTCTCTTGGGGAGAGCGAAGATCATTCCTAAACCATCTCCATCTACCATAAATACTGAACATATATAGTACACATGATCAGCGTCCAAGGCCCCTCTCCACCCAAGCTAGGACCAGGGAGGGCCAGCCATGGCTGCGAGTGACTCAGCAGGTAGAGCTATAGGCTCTCCCAAATCTCTATCTTAAGATAGTGAGTTTGCAGACACTACAAGAAACTGTCGAGCTTATGCGAGTCTGGAACCGCAGTCTAGGAAATCACTAGGCCCTCACATTTCCAATACGGTTATAAGAATAACTAGATTAAATAGCAAATACACTGTAAACAATAAAGGGGAAGAAAGAAATTGTAAACACTGTTTGTCAATTTTAGCTGTGTTGTTCAAAGCTCATTACACACATACACACACACAGATGTGTTTCTTAAGAATAGTTTTCAGTAATTAGATAAAAAAGGAAAGATATAATAGGACAAAGGTCTCAGATGTGTTCTTATTAATTGTCACCCAAAAAACAGCAGACATGCTTCAATTTTAAGATGCTTGAGAATTTGATAGATGCTTGAAAAGTTGAGATGCTTTAGCTATACATGATAAAGTGTACTTACGTGAATACAGCGAGTCAATGCTGATTAGAGTGGGTAGAGGGTCTTATTTAAGAGGTTTGGCAATGGTTTAAAGGTCACTCATGAATGGCAGAGGCATTGGACAGTGACACTGCCCTAGCAAGCAGGACAATGCGCTAGAGACTGACCATACATATTTATGATCAGCGCCCAAGCCCCCTTTCCACCCAAGCTAGGACCAACGAGGGCCAGGCAATGGCTGCCAATGACTCAGCAGATGGACCTGTAGGCTCCCCCAGACACCCCATCCTTAGCTCACGAGGACGTTGAGGTTTCAGCGACCAAATGAACCAACGAGTTTGAGCGGGAATCGAACCCCAGTCTGGCAATTACCAGGCAAGGACGCTACCACCGGGCCACCACAACCCTGGTAAATAGGTTATTGTAATTACTAGCCAAGGTACAGCCCAAATTTGAAAAGTAGTATGCTACAAGACCAAGGACACTGAAAAGGAAAGCAAGCAAGTACAGAATGGAAATAGAAAAAAATAAAATAAACTATATAAATAAAAACTTAAAAATAGATCAATCACATATGCACTATGAAACGGAACTTGATCATAACAATAACAAGAACAATAATATCTTCATTAAAATTAATATAGAAATAACGATGAAAGCAATCTGAAAAATATACGATTTTTACTTTTTCTTTCAAACACAATGTAGTGCTGCAAATAGAATTAATACTTTAGAGGATAATGGCCATTAGAAAAAAGACCGTTGAATAAAATAATAAATGAAAACTAGAAAATGGCTGTTTGAATAAAAATCATTAAAACTAGAAAATTACCGTTAAATTACTCTTTGGTAGATTTAAAACATAAATTTCTACAAAAAGTAAAACTTTAAGATATCCTTTAAGAATGATGATATTGAAAATAAGTGACATGAAAATGATTTATTATTATTATTATTATTATTATTATTATTATTATTATTATTATTATTATTATTATTATTATTATTATTTGTTAAGGTACATCCCTAGCTGGAAAAACAGGATGCTATTAGCCCAACGGCTCCAACAGGGAAAATAGCCCAGATAGGAAAGGAAATAAGGAAAGGAATAAACTGCAAGAGAAGTAGTGACCAATATAAGATATTAGAAGAACAGTAGCAACATTAATATAGATCTTTCATATATAAACTATAAAAACTGTAACAAAACATGAGGAAGAGAAATGAGATAGAACATTGTACCCGAATGTACCTTCAAGGAAGAGAACCCTACCCCAAGATAGTGAAAGACCATGGTACAGAGGCTACGGCACTACCCAAGATTAGAGAACAATGGTTTGATTTTAGACTGTGTTATTCCCAGAAGAGCTGCTTACCATAGCTAAAAAGTCTCTTCTACCCTAACCAAAAGGAAAGTAGCCACTGAACAATTATTGTGCAGTAGTTAACCTCTTGAGTGAATAAGCATTGTTTGGTAATCTCGGTGTTGTCAGGTATATGAGAATAGAGGAGGATGAGGAAATGATATGACAGGCTATTCGGTGCATGTGTATGCAAAAGAAAAATGAACCGCAACCAGAGAGATGGATCCAATGTAGTACTGTCTGGGGAGTCAAAGGGCCCAATAATTCTCCAGCGGTAGTATCTCAACGTGTGACTGTTGCATTTAAGAATGAACCATTGCAAATAACCATAAGAACATTATATCCCCAAAAAGAACAAAATGACCATTTGAAAGAACGAAATGACCACTGCACTGAGCCAACCGGATAAGCATCATCTATCCGCGGTGAAAACTAAGCGTCACACAACTCTCTTTTGCTCATTTGAGATCGCGTACGAATTCGACCCTTTATAGTAATGCCCTTATGAGGTTCAATACTACACAGTATTCTAGAAGTTTTATTCCAGCTGTGACCAGATTTTGGAATGATCTTCCTAATCTGGTAGTTGAATCGATAGAACTTTAAAAGTTCAAACTTGCAGCGAATGTTTTTATGTTGGACAGCCTGACACAAGTCTCTTTTTATAGTTTATATGTGAAAGATCTATTTTATATTGTTACTGTTCTTAAAATATGTTATTTTAATTTATCATTACTTATCTTGTAGTTTATTTATTTCCTTATTTTCTTTCCTCAATGGGCTCTTTTTTTTCCTGTTGGAGCCCTTTGGCTGATAGCATCCTGCTTTTCCAACTAGGGTTGTAGCTTAGCTTGTAATAATAATAATAATAATAATAATAATAATAATATCGAGTCCTGGTGTGTGATGATATCGCGGTATCTGGACTGCGGATGAGATTATCTGATTTGCGTATATAACGCACAGATGCTTAAGTGTTAAGTCAAAATGCAAATTCACTGAAATGAAAATAAGAATGAAAACAAGAATCCGAATTGAATTAAGCCTATTCAATACTTCGTTTAAGAGTTTGACCGGCGTCAATGACCTTAGATGTCAGGATGCCTGAAAACTTTAAATCATTCATTCATTCATTAAGAGTTTGAATCTAAAACTGAAACTTTTAAAGTATTCATTGTAATTTTCATTATTGTCACCAGCTAAGCTACAACCCTAGATGGGAAAGCAGGATGCTATAAGCCCAGGGGTCCAAACAGAGAAAGTAGCCCAGTAAGGAAATAAGGAAACAGACAAATGCAGAGAGAGAGAGAGAGAGAGAGAGAGAGAGAGAGAGAGAGAGAGAGAGAGAGAGAGAGGTGCTGGTTTATGGATATCCAAATATTCTTTTCTTGACCCAAACTCAAAACCTAGCAAATATAAACTAATCACTTAACCTGAAATTATGTGCCTGAGTATACACTCAAGCAAGAAAACTCTAACCTAAGACAGTAGAAGGCCGTGGTACTTCAGTGAAGATTTTGATTTCAATTGGCCTTTTGTATTCATTTGTGCATTCGTTTGTACACTCGCGTTGTTTGTTGCCTCTAGGAGTCTAGATAAAACAAAATAGATAAGTTTGTACCGTGTGAATATGGTATTATTATTATTATTATTATTATTATTATTATTATTATTATTATTATTATTTGCCAAGCTACAGACTTGTTGGAAAAGCAGGATGCTATAAGCCCAAGGGCCCTAACAGGGAAAATAGCCCAGTGAGGAAAGGAAACAAGACAAAATAGAATATTTTAAGAACTGTTACAACATTAAAGTAAATATTTCCTATATAAACTATAAAAACTTTTAACAACACAAGGGGAAGAGAAATAAGACAGAATAGTGTGCCCGAGTGTACCCTCAAGCAAGAGAACTCTAACCCAAGACAGTGGAAGACCATGGTAATTCATTGAAGATTTTGGATTTCAATTGGCCTTTTGCATTTATTTGTGTATTCGTTTGTACACATACGTTGTTTGTTGCCTCTAGGAGTCTATCATGAGGCTCAGTACTGCACAGTACTCTAAAAGTTTTATTCCTGCTGTGATCAAGCTGTGGAATGATCTTCCTAATCGTGTAGTTGAATCAGTGGAACTTCAAAAGTTCCAACTCGCAGCAAATGTTTTCATGTTGAACAGGCTTACATAAGTCCTTTCATAGTTTATGTATCAAATATCTGTTTTAATGTTGTTAATGTTTTTAAAATATCTTATTTTAATTTTCATTACTTCTTATATCGTTTATATATTTCCTTATTTCCATTCCTCACTGGACTATTTTTCCCTGTTGGAGCCCTCGGGCTTATAGCATCTTGCTTTTCCAACTAGGGTTGTAACTTAGCTAATAATAATAATAACAATAATAATAATAATAATAGATAAGTTTGTACCGTGTGAAAATGGTAAAGAGAGAGGGTGGGGGGGGGGGGGTAGCCTGTGACTCCGCATGAATAGGCTTAGATGTTATCTGGATGTCAGCCTTTATCTAAGACGAGGACATTGAATTTTAACTTCACTGAGAATGCTACCGGGGATAATTTCTCTCTCTCTCTCTCTCTCTCTCTCTCTCTCTCTCTCTCTCTCTCTCTCTCTCTCTCTCTGTCTCTCTCTCTCTCTCTCTCCTACTGGTTTCATGAGTTTTGTCATTATGAAAAGGATTATCATCATCCTTATTAAGACTAATATTGTTATTCTATTAAAATTTGAAAATATTTCTCAACTCTAACGCTACTACTACTACTACTACTACTACTACTAATAATAATAATAATAATAATAAGAAGAAGAAGAAGAAGAAGAAGAAGAAGAAGAAAAAAGAAGAATAAGAGGAAAGGAGAGGTTTGAAACATCACCATCAAAATTAATTTGTTGTCTGCTAATGTTCAGAGATCCCAAGGAACACAAATGAGAGAGAGAGAGAGAGAGAGAGAGAGAGAGAGAGAGAGAGAGAGAGAGAGAGAGAGAGAGAGAGAGAGAGAGAGAGAGAAACTTATGAAATCGATTCGTACCATATAAACAATAAAACGTAACAAGTCATTGAACTAAATTAACAATGGTGATAATTTATACCAAATTCGAACTTTGGTGTTTCACTGATTCAATTATTTTGAATAGGAAGAAATAAGTTGACTCTACTATGCTTATTTGATTAATTAAAGAATGAAAACGGCTAAGAAACTTCAACGTTTCTCATTTACTATTTAAATGGATAAAACAACAACAACAACAACAACAATAACAACAACAACAACAGCAGCAGCAGCAGCAGCTCTTCAAGGAGAAGGACAATCCAAAATCAAACCATTGTTCTCTAGTTTTGGGTAGTGCCATAGCCTCTGTACCATGGTCTTCCACTGTCTTGGGTTAGAGTTCTCTAGCTTGAAGGTACACTCGGGCACACTAATCTATCTAATTTCTCTTCCTCTTGTTTTGTTAAAATAATTATAGTTTATGTAGGAAATATTTTTCTTAATGTTGTCACTGTCCTTA
>NC_090730.1:14179865-14192365 GCF_036898095.1 Palaemon carinicauda
TTGGTGCCTTGGCCAACCTACTACTTTTGATTAATGGTAGTTTAATTAAAGAAATAATCTGTAGCGATTAGCTCACAAATTCTGTTAAAAACATTCATCTACTTCTAGGAATGAAGAAATTTCATAATATTTTATCAATACAATATCTTATCAAAAGACTGTTTGATTAATTATTACCTGATAATCGTTACCGTTAGAAATTAATTAACTTGTAACTGGATTACACAGTTTTCTGTATTTGGGAAATCATGTATTAACTCACTTATGGAAATATGCAAAGAGAATGCATTACTTAATAATATTTTTTCCCTTCATTTTACCAGTTTAATTCAATTTCCTCTTATTTCCTTTAACTATTTTGAATTATCCCATCGGCAGTACACCGAGCTTCGACCTATTTATATTACCTAAATTTTTCACCCTAGTCCTAAATCTCAGGCCCCAGAGGGCAAGTCCTGTGGATTCTGTATTACTCTGAATGTCAATGTTGATTTTGGAGACCTTTAGACATATCTATTATTATTATTATTATTATTATTATTATTATTATTAGCTAAGCTACAGCCCTGGTTGGAATATTGTTATTATTATTGTTATCAAATTTAAATTCTAGTTGGAAAAGCAGGATGCTATAATTCATACACAAGGAATTAGATAGATAAATAAACTACATAAATAATGAATAATGAATATAAACTATCCTAAGTTATTTATGCAGGCATGAATTTAATGTATGTTATCATATTATACGCCAGTCAGGACTATTTCATGTTATATGTTTGAATTTTACACCCAGAAAAACCTATAAGATTGGCTCAAAAACTTTCGTACGCATCTAGTCTTCTAAGAGGTTGGTCGGTTGTACCGCGGATAAACGCCACCGTACGTGATGTAAACAATGCAGGAGGGGATAGAGATTTCGTGACGTAGCGAATTGATCGGATTTCTTCTTCTTCTCTTTCTTTTTATTGATTTCTTTTCTTCAGTTTTCTCCTTTAAAGTTTGTCAGCTTTGGACGTTATAACGATGACATATTCATGACGGCAAAAAACAAAGAAGAGACATAAAAGTTACTCAAATCTCAAAATGTTGAAAAGAACTAGTGTAACAAGCTTTGAATATTTAGAAATAAACTTAACGCAAAAAAAATAAAAAAGTATTCTTTGTAACAATCTACAAATAGTGACGATTTAACAGTAAATCAACAATACACGATATGAAACGTTAGATACTCTGAACGAACAAGGTAAATCGACAGTGGAGGTCCTGTAGAGAGTGAGGTTCTCCTGTTGTATGGGACCGGAAAAGCAGCCATCAAAGCAAGCAAGTAAGAAGAGTTAGATGACAAACTTTAATAGAAATTCTGTACTTAATTTCACAACCGAACAGAGTCAAGATAAACACTGCCTTCCCTCGATGTCCTAGTCAAACAGCAAGATGACCAATTCAAGACATCGGTATACACTGAATCAACTAAGACGTAGACGCCGAGCTTAGTAGAATTCAACGAATACTAACAAATAACGGATATCAAGGCAGCATGATAGAACTCATGAAGAAGATATTCAATATAGTTCAACAACCTTCGATTGCAAAAACCTACGAAGACAAAAACCTTGTCATCTGTCACCGCAATAGCTTCGGCTCGGTCTACAAAGATGAAACCAGGACATTGCTAGGAATCTTCAATTCAGGTGTGGCCCCAAAAGCCACCTTACCAGAAGGTAAAACTTATAATATATAATAACCCAACCTGACTGCAAGTCTTGTGGTGAAAAACAATGCCGCCCAAAAAAGGACCAAAGGAAGCGTGCACTAATTTAGTCTATAATTTTCATGCTCTGAGTAGATGTGTAAATCTCACAGACTATATTGGATATACTACCACAACAGTCCGAAGACGGATGCTGGCCCATAAAAATCAGGGGTAATAAACTAACACTATATTGATGTCCACGACTGGAAACTAATTAATTCATGAGGCCCATATTGTTCACAAGAAGAACAACTTCGGCAGATTTATAATTGCTAAAGCTGTAAGCATCGCCCTCCAGGCACCAACTTTGAACATACAGAGGGGTTTTAATTGTACGTTCCCCTAAAACAGAAAGCGACCTTGGATAAACCAAAGCCCTTTAAATACACTCGGAGAGGTCGGCTTACCAGCAAGCGAAAATACGTTCGCTCTGTGCATGAAGTCACGCTACGAGCAGTCTCCCCTGACAGCGCCGACTCTGACAGGTATACATAGTAACACGATGTAAGGATACCTTTAAAAAAAATACTTCTTAAGGTATAAATATTTTCATTTTGTTGTACTTAAAGTGCAGATTTTCCTTATGGCAGACCATACATCAAAGTTTCATAATAATCATGCATTTTAGGAGACGGTGGCCTAGGTTTGACCTGACTAGAGGTGGAATTACTCGATCTCTGTCACGTTTATTAACTTCCAGCAGCCATACCTCCCTTTTGTGCTGTATTTTGGATGCCATATTATTATTATTATTATTATTATTATTATTATTATTATTATTATTATTATTACTTGCTAAGCTACAACCCTAGTTGGAAAAGCAGGATGCTAGAACCCCAGGGGCTCCAACAGGGAAAATAGCCCAGTGAGGAAAGGAAACAAAGAAAAATAAAATCTTTCAAGAACAGTAACATCATTAAAATAATTATTTCTTAGATAAACTATAAAAACTTTAACAAAACCAGAGTTAGAGAAATAAGATAGAATAGTGTGCCCGAGTGTACCCTCAAGCAAGAGAGCTCTAACCCAAGACAGTGGAAGGCCATGGTACAGAGGCTTATGGTACTACCCAAGACTAGAGAACAATGGTTTGATTTTGGAATGTCCTTCTGGTAAAAGCAAATAGACCATTAATATGGGTATTTGATATTTTTAGTTTATAAGACGATGGTAACTGGAATCATGTTCTAGTTCGTTCAGTCCATTTTAAAACAGAGGACTATGCTGATGACGTTGACAATTTACTTTTCAAATAAAGATAATAGCTGACCTTTCGTTATTGTGTAAAGAAAAGTCATTAGGTCTAAATCATTTGTATTCCTTATTGGTTATTCATTTTTGTATTATTATTATTATTATTATTATTATTATTATTATTATTATTATTATTATTTTTATTATTATTATTATTATTATTATTATTAACCAAGCTATACAGTAATCCTAATTGTAAATGCAAAATGTTAAAAGTTAAAGCGAGCCTCTAACAGTGACAGAAACCCACTGAAGTTCTTCATTTCACATAACATTTCCTGGGCTGTCCTTTTGAGTATTTGCTTTATGGCTTGTGCATGATATTGTTGTATTTCAGATTTTATGAAATCACAACAATTTATATACACGAAGAACAAAAGACTGAATAGTTTTCATATATCTCATGTTTACTTAAGGGGCACTAAACCGATAAAAAAACCTTTATATGAAAAACTCAGTATTTACAATTTTTTAACGTTAAAAAATCTACAATCTTTTAACATTGAATCTTTTAACATTAAAAAATCTACAATCTTTTAACATTCAAAATCTATTTCAGCGCTTGTAATAGCTTTTAAAGGCGTTCAAAGAGACAGAGTTGTAACCTTTTAAACAGTGGGTGTGACGCTATCGGTAATAAAGATTGTATTTATTTTCTACAATTGCTGGTTATGTCATTATGACTTATATATCTGGTGGTTTGACAATTTTCTTTTCTCTTAGTAGAACCACTAATTGACTAAAGTCCACCATACAATAACCAATTACAGCCAGGGAAATTAGTAGCATCTCCATTTCCTTGAAGAATGTCGTTCTAGTTTCGCTCCTGAAGTGATCTGTTATTTACGCTTTCTTTGGCCAGTTTTGCGTTTCTTTTCGGCATATACTGTGCAGTGGTAAAATCTAACCTTGGAATCCGGAAAGTTCAGACAGTCACGGGGAAGTTCTGCAAAGAGACAAGAAAGGTTACGAAAAAACGTGATAAAAACGAATTTGTGATGCTATAATAAAAGAAAGCAATAAAGAATGTGCAAGAAAAAAAAAAAAAGGAAATTTCAGGAAGAAGAACGTACTATTGTTGAAGAGGTAGAGACTTCAGTCCTGGAATGGCACCACTTCCATAATGTCACTTTTGTGTTTTGGTGAGGAGTGCCATTGAGGAAAGGGAAGGCACCCATTACTGGATAGAAAAAAAAAGAAAATCATCTATAATGATCTTATTTTTTTCCGGCAAAGGTGCAAAAATCAAATCATGACAAAAATTACAGTGGTGCCTAGAAGCAACCTCCAGGTAAGTTGGAGCCCATATATAGTTGATATTTTTCAAAATGTTGAAGAGTCTTATGCCTGGAAATTAAAAGTTTCAAGAAATAGATTATTATTATTATTATTATTATTATTACTTCCTAAGCTATAACCCCAGTTGGAAAAGCAAGATGCTATAAGCCCAGGGGCTCCAACAGGGAAAATAGCCCAGTGAGGAAAGGAAACAAGGAAAAAACATTAAAATAAATATCTCCTATATAAACTATAAAAACTTCAACAAAACAACAGGAAGAGAAATAAGATAGAATAGTGTGCCTGAGTGTACCCTCAAGCAAGAGAACTCTAACCCAAGACAGTGGAACACCATGGTACAGAGGCTATGGCACTACCCAAGACTAGAGAACAATGGTTTGATTTAGGAGTGTCCGTCTCCTAGAAGAGCTGCTTACCATAGCTAAAGAGTCTCTTCTAAGAATGTTTCAAGTATTTCCGAAATCTAAACGTCCGTAGTCAAAAACTCGCTTTTTGTACTTCAACTATTCATAAAAAAATATTTTTTTTTTTCACATAATTACTTCAAACTTCTTATTGGGGTTGATATTTCGTAGACATATACAGATTTTTTTTCTAATGAATATTGACCGTGACATTTTGGAATCAAATTAAAATATCCTCGAATTCTGCGACATCATTCTGAGCATAATATTTCATTATATGTTAGGAACTACCCAAAAAAAAAAAAAAAAATGAAGCCATTGGGATATTTTAGAACTTTTTTTTTTCTTTTTATATATGACATCACAGCGCTGTTACATCCTTTTACCACGCCTACACAATATTTGGAATCATATTTAACATAATCCACAAAAATCTCAAAATATCAAATACATTTTTTTACCGATTTTTTTTTTTGTATTTTATTTTTTTACTTTTAGTTAGGTCCCCATTAAAGATAACAGCAATTTATTTTTCGTAATCTAGGTGTCACAGACTTTAAAATATTTTAGGGAAATGGAGTCGAAGGGAAGAAATGTATAATGCAGGTTTTTGGCAAACTGCTTAACTTGTAACTTAACAATAGGTAGAAAAAAAGGGGGGAGTTGGCACAACCTCTTCCTTCATTGCACGTTGATTTTTGGGTTTTTCAATTCCCAGGAGTCGGTACTTCTTTGTCATCAGCATAGTCCTCTGCTTTAAGAAGGCCTGAACAAATTAGAGCACGCTTCCAGTTAACATCGTCTGTGCGTTTGCAATCATGCACAATTTCTTCTTTTTTTTTTTGGAAACTGAAATATCGAATACCATTATTATGGGTCATTTTGCTATCATTGTGGAATCCAAATACAGCACAAACGGGAGGCACGGCTGCTGGAACTTAATAATACTACAGTATATTATTATTATTATTATTATTATTATTATTATTATTATTATTATTACTTGCTAAGCTAAAAACCCTAGTTGGAAAAGCAAGATGCTATAAGCTCAGTGGCCCCAACAGGGAAAATTGCCCAGTGAGGAAAGGAAATAAGGAAGAATGAAATATTTTAAGCACAGTGACAACATTAAAATAGATATTTCCTATATAAACTATAAAAACTAACAAAACAACAGGAAGAGAAAAGAGATAGGATAGTGTGCCCGAGTGTACCTTCAAGTCAGGTCAAACCTCGGCCACCGTTTGCGAAAATTTACGTCACCAAAGCTCCGCCCACATGCACGTAGCTCACTGATGAGCCGACCTCTCGGAGTATATTCAAGGACCTTGGGGTAAAGTTACCACGGTCTATATAGTGGAGCAAGTCCGAGCGTGCGCGCATATATATATATATATATATATATATATATATATATATATATATATATATATATATATATATATATATATATATATATATAAATATGTGTGTGTGTGTATATGTGTATGTATACACGTATATATATATATATATATATATATATATATATATATATATATATATATATATATTGTGTGTATATATATATATATATATATATATATATATATATATATATATATATATATATATATATATATATATATATAAAGTTTCCTTTACACAGAAAAAAGAATATCATAAGATACCTAAGGATCTCTGAATTTTGATAATTTTCACCTATTGATTTTTAATTTTTAGAATGTCTAATTTCTTTAAAATATAACCTCAATATAATTAATCATGATATCTGTAGAAGCTGATGTATAACAGGAATTGTTAACCAGCAACAATCTCTTGATAAAGACAAAGTTTTGTCGAAACAGTGCTGTAGTGAATAAAGTATGAAGACAAGGAATAACTATCGCTCATTAAACCATAGACCTACGCCTGAAAACTTACGGAAACTGAGGAAATATGAAGATTCCTACAGGAAATACATTGACGCCACTAAGGCTATCGCCTTCAATATATATATATATATATATATATATATATATATATATATATATATATATATATATATATATATATATATATATATATATATATATATATATATATATATATAATCTCCTCCTACGCATATTGACGCAAAGGGCCTCGGTTTGATTTCACCAGTCGTCTCTCTCTCTCTCTCTCTCTCTCTCTCTCTCTCTCTCTCTCTCTCTCTCTCTCTCTCTCTCTCTCTCTTGACCTTTTAATTCAATACTTCTCCATTCATCATTTACTTCATGCTTCATAGTTCTGAGCTATGTATGCCTGCGTCTTCCAACTCTTCTTGTGCCTTGTGGAGCCTAGTTAAACGTTTGGTGATCTAAGTTTCTCTTGGGGAGTACGAAGAGCCTGCCCAAACCATCTCCATTTCCCCCTCATTTGATCTCATCCACATATTGCACTCGAGTAATCTCTGTTATAGTTTCATTTCTAATCCTTGGTCGTCCAATCAGAAGAGCTAGAAAACTTTGAGTCGGGTCAGTAATAGAGTCCTTTCAATATACGTCATCAAACTTCCGGTCCGCCATCTTGGAGGGCAAACAAAGACGCGTTCAGTGAATAGCTATGGTTAAACTGTTGAATATTTAGCCATTTCATCACATTCACATTCACACAATGCCCAGTTTTTGTGCTATTGCTAGCTGTGGGAATCGAGGACGAAGAGATGACAAGAGTTTCTACCGCATACCGGCAGTTATTCAGAATCAGGACAAAGATACAGAGGAATTATCCAAGTGCAGACGTGACTTGTGGTTGACCAGAATATCACGGCTGATGTACGTGAATCCTCACTACCCTACGCACGTATTTGTTCTGATCATTTAATATCAGGTCAGTCTCGGCTAGGCCCTAAAAGTATCATTATTCTTGTGTAAACATGCTATATCCGATCGCATAGGTGACTTGACAAGTATCATCGTCAGTTCAGTGTGTAGTGTGTGTGGGGGAGGGGGCATCTCAATTTTTAAACATCAAAGGGGCATCTCAGATTTTCAAAAAAAAATTAAAAGCGCCCATATTGGCTATATTAACAAAGGCTACTTACCTAGGTCTCTATTTCGTCAAGGTGCTCATGCCTATATATAATTAAGTGTATATTTATATCTATTTTAATTTGTGTATTAAATTGTGCAGACATACAGGTCTATGTGATGAATAAACATTGATTATAAATAATAATAATATCTGAAAGCTGGTTTAACCCAAAGGGGTCTTCAGCTTATATATGAAACATTGAAAAAATAATTAAACTTGCGCATTTAATTGCAAGGAGGCAAAACGATCATCCAAGAGCATTACAAGAGAGTTTGTCCATCATGTGTTCATATGTATATAAGAAATTATAGCATTTGTAACCAAACACAAACACAATGTTTAGGCATGAACTGATAAAGATTTGACATTATAATGCAAAACTTTTACATACATTTTGACAATCAAAAATTATAATACACAAGGTTAGGCTAAATTATCAATATTAGCTTTATAATTATAAACACCTTCTTCATTGGCCCAGTGTTTATCTAATTTTGGACTTAAAAGCATTAAAGGGAAAAACAACGAATTCTGGAAGCAGATTATTTAATGGAAATGTATGCCCACTCATGTTCTGGGTTGGCCGACAGTACCAAGTAGTTCACCATATCAATGTATGAAATACTGTGAAAATCCTCAATATTTTGACTGAATGAATTCTGCATCTGGTATGGATCTAGGCCATCAATTAGATCGAGTTTCTGCTTGTAAAAACGCTTATCATCACCCGACAATTGTTTGACAAAGTCGCTCTCATTGTCCATATTCGCTGTAGCAGCTGCCATGTTTTCGCTTTGTATATCCTCCAGCATGGCCGCCGGCGATTCCCAGTGACGTCATTGAAAGGACTCTATTGGTTAGGAAACTCCCAAGATAGTACACATTATTGTCACACGAGCCAATGAAATGCCACCGAGTTGAGCGTAGTGCTTGCAACGTCTACCTATATGATAGATTGATAGATAAATAGATATAGGCCCACTTCTTATGTATTCTATAAAAAGTTACAACACTTCGAAAGAATTAACACCAAAAAATAAATCACTCGAAATATTAAACCTGAACATAACCTTAGACAAGAAAATGTTGGACATTTCTTTAGTTTCCTTCCTTGGTAGTGTTGAACCAAAAATAGGCCTTCAGAATTTTCTATTTTTATCTATCTAAGGTTTAAAAAGACTTCAGATGGTTCCTTATCATTGGAATTCATATACCTAAATAATTTCTGCGATGTGGAGGCATAGCTACTTTGTTGAAAAGTCATTAACGTCTAATAGATTTATTTTAGTATTTATCTAATTATTTACATGTTATTTGATAAATGCAATGAATTACCTTAATATTATTAACTATTTCCTTATTTCCTTTCCTCACTGAGCTATTTTTCCTGTTGTAGCCATTGGACTGGTAGCATTCGGTGTTCCAACCAAGATTATAGCTTGGCTAATAATAATAATAATAATAATAATAATAATAATAATAATAATAATAATAATAATAATCTGTGTCACACTCTAAGACAGACAAAAAAGGTAGTTAATCCCACGGTTGAGCTACCTAGACCGTGGTTGATACTGAGAAGGATTAGACCTATCCGTGACCTCAGTTTTCCTTTTTCATTAAACCTTTGCTTTTATCTCTTGAGTCCTTGGCTATTCTATCGGCCCTCGGATAAAAGAATGTATTTGGCCATTGGCAGCGAAAAGAAATACGAAAAAACAAATGAATAAACAGCTCTACCACCCGGATGTTGGGTTTGATAGAACAATAAACAGTAGGTCGCTTTAAAAGCCTTACTTTAGTATTGACTATGGATTTAACTGTTATTATCTTTATTTTGTCATGCTATTAACGGAGATTCTTCGTTAAATACTAAGAACCGAATGAACTCATGTTAGAAATTTTAAGTAATCGCGTCATGTTAAAAAATTAACGGTATCCTTGAAGTACAGTCTGGTATCAGGTATAACTATATCCAGATATGATTAACGTATTGAGAAATTAGAAATGACAAATGACCTGGCATTGCAAAAGATCGTTTTAGACGTTTTAAGACCGATAGACCGACAGTGGATGCACAGAACGTCACCAAGGAAGAGGTGGCGATGTGGATGAGTCTAGTTCGCGGGAAAGCTGAACAGGATACGTCGTTTAACTTTAAACTTACCAAGTTGGAATCCGGATAGCCAAAAGGCTTCAGAGGGATAGGCTGATTGGTCCCCTTTTAGAATGCGTAGGTTTAATTGGTATAATTGTTGGTTTGGTGTTTGATGTGCTGGTCATCATCTGCAAGTGGAGGGATGAATTCAGTAGATTCTTCTTCTTCAGAAGACTGCAACTTATCAAATGAATCATTGGTAGACATCGTGTAGCAGAGTCGGTCGGTGATCTGAAAATAGTATCATAGAGAGAACACTGTTTTTCTACAGTAATTTTGCCATTTAAAGCAGATTGGTAATAAAGAACGGTCAGATAGTTTATGCACACACAAAAAATCCTCGGAAGTTGAGAAGTAGCTACAGTTGATAGTTACCTCAGTTATGAACCTAGACCGACATCATAAAGATTTGATTTGTAACCATACGGCAACCTATTCATCTCACGTCAAAACATATTGCAAGTGTTCCATAAAAAGGTCTTTGGAATTATATGGTCTTAAATCTAAAAAATACATGCAATTATGTGAAAAATATAAATTATTATGCACGTTATTTGTAAATGTCATACAGAATATTAATGAAAATAGCGTGACAAAGGAATCCCGTATGTAATCAATCATTTTCTTCTTGAAAATCTTAGATTTTTGCTATTTCAGTGACAATTACATCCTAGAAATTCTCATTTATATCTCAGTAAGCTTAGTAAATGTTGCAACAGGTAAAGCAAACCCATAAGAAAAGCCGACGTATCTATGTTAAGTATGGCTTCCAAACAATAAAATGGAAGTTGGTATCCACCTCTCTTCAAGATAGAAGTAAACACGTCGACCGAAATAGTTTATATAGAGGAGTACAGTGGGTTTGTCTTTTTCTCGTTAAGATTAGATCCCAATCATTCCTCCTCCTCCTCTTCTTCTTCTTCTTCTTCTTCTTCTTCTTCTTCTTCTTCTTCTTCTTCTTCTTCTTCTTCTTCTCCGTTCCCCTGTGTACCCATTCGGACACTGGGTAAAAATACACATCCTACCATAATTGCGAGCAAATAGATACATGCATATATAAACAAATGAATAATATATTATAAATAAATGAATAAATCGGTAATATCTAAAGTAGCATGGCTTCAGAAGTCACGAAGAGAACTTTAATACGATAGAACAGTTAACAGCATTTCGCTTTAAAGGTCTGGCTGTAATTCTAGCTGCGATGACCTTGGAAGTATAAATATTTCGAGTTTTTTTCGTGTGTAATGGTCACACTCACACACACACACACACACAGAGAGAGAGAGAGAGAGAGAGAGAGACTCGATTTAATTAAAATGGCATGGTTAAATATAAAAAAATTGAGAGAGAGAGAGAGAGAGAGAGAGAGAGAGAGAGAGAGAGAGAGAGAGAGAGAGACTTTATTTAATCATAATGATATGGCTGAATATAGAAAAAAATATATGTGCATGCAACGAGAGATAGAGAGAGAGACTCGATTTGATTAAAATGGCATGGTTAAATATAAAAAAATCTGTTTATGAGAGAGAGAGAGAGAGAGAGAGAGAGAGAGAGAGAGAGAGAGAGAGAGAGAGAGAGAGACTTTATCTAATTCAAATGATATGGGTGAACACAAAAGTGTGTGCACGAGAGAGAGAGAGAGAGAGAGAGAGAGAGAGAGAGAGAGAGAGAGAGAGAGAGAGAGAGCTCTTCTGATAACTTCAATTCTGAAATTTCAAACTTTCAGTTGACGAAATTAATTTAATTCACCTTATCATCATCCCCGATAAGTAGAGACGGCAGTCGGCGCTTCTAATTGGCGCCAATAATCGCGAATTAGTCTCATCTGGGTAGACTCTAATTAGAGAGCGAGATAGACTCTGATTATAGAGCGAGAACGCTCTAATTGACACGTGTGGATGAATGTGTTGATTAGAGACTTTGCACCACGTGACGAAAAAAAAAAAAGATGACAGATGA
This sequence comes from Palaemon carinicauda, assembly GCF_036898095.1. NCBI lineage: Eukaryota > Metazoa > Arthropoda > Malacostraca > Decapoda > Palaemonidae > Palaemon > Palaemon carinicauda. The sequence continues at coordinate 14,191,753 of NC_090730.1, forward strand.
TGTTGATGACAGAAATGGATCCATTGATGATGTTAATGATGATGCGGTTTCGCTTTGACCCTCTGCTGCTGTTTAGAGGTTTAAAGGCTGTTCATGGATGGCAGAGGCAAGGGACAGTAACATTGCCCTGTCAAGCAGGACAATGCCCTAGAGACTGATCATATGCAGTATCGTATGAACAGCGCCCAAGCCCCTTCTACACCCGAGTAGTTTCGCTTTCACCACTCATGCTTGACAGAACCAAAGGACAGTGACATTGCCCTACCAAGCAGGACAATGCCCTAGAGACTGACCATATATCATATGATAAGCGCCCATGCCCCTACTCCACCCAAGCTAGGACCAAGGAAGGCCAGGCAATGGCTGCTGATGACTCAGCAGATAGACCTATAAGCTCCCCCAAACCCTCCATCCTTAGCTCACAAGGATAGTGAGGTTGCAGGAACCAAAGGAACTGACGAGTTTGAGCTGGACTCGAACCTCAGTCTGGCGTTCACCAGTTAAGGACGTTAAAACATTATTATTATTATTATTATTATTATTATTATTATATTATTATTATTATGAAGTGCTAAACTACAACCCTAGTTGGAAAAGCAGGAGGCTATAATCC
>NC_090730.1:14197365-14207365 GCF_036898095.1 Palaemon carinicauda
TCTCTCTCTCTCTCTCTCTCTCTCTCTCTCTCTCTCTCTCTCTCCACATTACCATTCATCCTCGTGCTTTAAGAGTACGTATTTATATTTCTTCACTTAGAGAAAACATTGAACAAATCTTATCTTTCAAATAGTAAATTCATCATCATAATTTTAATCAGACGTTAATACTGAAGTCTACCTCAGGACAAAGGCCTCAAACATGTCCTTCCACTCGCGTCTATTTGTTGTCTTTCTACCCCAGTTTACATCTGCAAATTTTCCTAGTTCGTCAATCCATCATCTTCTCTTCCTTCCACTGCTTCTTTTGCAATCTCTAGGTACCCATTCTGTTATTCCGAATAGTAAATTATTTAGATCTATATCATAGTAACTTAAGCATATGTCATTGTTACTTACCAACGTGATGTACCAAAAACGTCTGTACTCATGCTGTAAACACTGACTAATAAGAGATGGTTGGGACGTTACGTACCATTCCGAATGTTGGACATATACTTTCATCCCGCAAGCTTATATAAAGGCCAGTGGTGAGAGATAGGCTAGGGCGGACTGGTTGATGACAAATTATAATTCGGTAATCAACTATTATATTGATCACTATGCTACAGCTGTGACGAAATGTTTTATTTTTACACTTTGAAAACGATGTACCAACCTAGGTCTATAAATTACATACTGGATTATATTCTATGATTTTGTAATACCTGTTGTCTAGAATCGTTTACCAATACATTTCATAAAGCTATTTATAATCATTAATAAAAACAGTTTTGTGGAACAATAGATTATATCACAATGATCTCCTAAAAAAAAATGTTATACCATGTTTATTAAATGATTGTACATGGTAATAGATTATTACTTATAATGCTGAATTGGATATAATTTTAAAACAGATCTTATTTCTCACACAATGTACACCATGATACATAATAATAATTATTATTATTATTACTATCCAAGCTACAACCCTAGTTGGAAAACCAAGATGCTATAAGCCCAGGGGCTCCAACAAGGAAAAATAGCCCAGTGAGGAAAGGAAATAAGGAAATAAATAAATGAAGAGAACAAATTAATAATAAATCATTCTAAAATAAGTAACAACGTCAAAACAGACATGTCATATATAAACTATTAACAACATCAAAAACAAATATGTCATAAATAAACTATAAAAAGACTCATGTCCGCCTGGTCAACAAAAAAGCATTTGCTCCAACTTTGAACTTTTGAAGTTCTACTGATTCAACCACCCGATTAGGAAGATCATTCCACAACTTGGTAACAGCTGGAATAAAACTTCTAGAGTACTGCGTAGTATTGAGCCTCGTGATGGAGAAGGCCTGGCTATTAGAATTAACTGCCTGCCTAGTATTACGAACATGATAGAATTGTCCAGGGAGATCTGAATGCAAAGGATGGTCAGAGTTATGAAAAATCTTATGCAACATGCATAACAAGGAGACTAGCTCTTACATCAGTATGTTGGATAATTATGTTTACATCAGAGTTACATAGCTATTTTATACAAAATTCGTATCTTTGTTCGTAAAGAAGACTAAATAAGAATCCCATTATTACATCGAAATATCACGAATTCACAGTAATTTGTTTAAGGGGTTACATAGTGAATCCAAGTGTGGCAGCATCATTTTTCATGCTTTGTGAAGTCAAATGCTGTACTGTCATTTTCCGTATTTAGTGAATCCAAGTGTTGCAGGTCAGTTTTCCATATTTGGTGATTCCAGGTGTTGCAATGTCCCTTTCCATTCCTAGTGAATCCCGGTTTTGCAATGTCCCTTTCCATTCCTAGTGAATCCCGGTTTTCCTAGTGAATCCAGGTTTTGTGATATCCCTTTCCATTCCTAATAAATCCAGTTTTTGCAATGTCCTACTCCATACCTAGCGAATCCAGGTGTTGCAATGTCCCTTTCCATACTTAGTGAATCCAGGTGTTGCAATGTCCCTTTCCATTCCTAGTAAATTCAGGTATTGCAATGTTCCTTTCCATACCTAGTAAATACAGTTTTTGCAATGTCCTTTTCCATACCTAACGAATCCAGGTGATGCAATGTCCTATTCCATACTTAGTGAATCCAGGTGTTGCAATGTCCCTTTCCATACTTAGTGAATCCAGGTGTTGCAATGTCCTTTCCATTCCTAGTGATTCCAGGTGTTGCAATGTCCCTTTCCATTCCTAGTAAATACAGATGTTGCAATGTCTCTTTCCATTCCTAGTAAATCCAGGTGTTCCAATGTCCCTTTCCATATTTAGTGAATCCAGGTGTTCCAATGTCCCTTTCCATATTTAGTGAATCCAGGTGTTGCAATGTCCCTTTCCATATTTCGTGAATCCAGGTGTTCCAATGTCCCTTTCCATATTTAGTGAATCCAGGTGTTGCAATGTCCCTTTCCATATTTGTGAATCCAGGTGTTGCAATCTCCGTTTCTATACCTAGTGAATCCAGGTGTTGCAATGTCCCTTTCCATTCCTAGTAAATCCAGGTGTTGCAATGTCCCTTTCCATACCTAGTGAATCTAGGTGTTGCAGGACAGTTTTCCATATTTAGTAAACCCAGGTATTGCAATGTCCCTTTCCATATGTGAATCCAGGTGTTGCAATCTCCTGTTCTATACCTAGTGAATCCAGGTGTTGCAATGTCCCTTTCCATATTTGTGAATCCAGGTGTTGCAAACTCCGTTTCTATAACTAATGAATCTAGGTGTAGCAATGTCCCTTTCCATTTCTAGTAAATCCATGTGTTGCAATGTCCCTTTCCATACCCAATGAATCCAGGTGTTGCAGGACAGTTTTCCATATTTAGTAAATCCAGGTGTTGCAATGTCCCTTTCCATATTTACTGAATCCAAGTTTTGCAATGTCCCTTTCCATTCCTAGTAAATCCAGGTGATACATTATCCTTTCTATACCTAGTGAATCCAGGTTTTGAAATGTCCCTTTCCATAAATAGGGAATTCAAGAGCCTTAGTTTCATTTTCCAAGAACTCTTTATACCATAGATATATCTTTGGGCTTATGAAAGGATAATTTATGTCACTAAAAAATGATGAATGTAATGGTCCCCCTACACATTCTAATCGAATGAGGTCACTGAGTGATCACGTTCTGCTACGGTAGAGAAACGAGCAGCATTCGTGAATGCCGTATGCTCTGAGCCTGGCCATCCATAATTAGCATTTAAAATAAAATCGCTGAATCTCATGACAGCTCGTAACTAGCCACGTCATCATATCAAAATATAAAACTGGCCTTAATGGGTTCTTGGATTAAGGCTTACTTTGGTTTGTTCTTTCGTGGGAGGGTTAAGTCGTTGACCGCGGCCATATCAAAAATGGCATTTCAAGAGGGTTGCGATCTGCGAAGCTGGTTCCCTTCGTCCGTATAGATCAAGATAAGTCTCCTTTTGACTCGCCGACAAACGCTGTTCGGACGATAAGACCATTACGTCCTAACCTCTTCTATTTGTCAGTTTTTGGCGGTCGTCGTTCTTCGAGGGCCCAAACAAAAATAAGTTGATGGGAAAGGAGGGACTGTTGGGGGGGGGGGGGAAGACAGACCCTAAATTGCGTAGAGGTCTAAGTTGAATGTAAGGTTGTAAGGCTCAACTTTGTTATGGTTAATAAAAAGAAAAAAAGTTTGTTACGGTATATACGGTTCCTCTCTCTCTCTCTCTCTCTCTCTCTCTCTCTCTCTCTCTCTCTCTCTCTCTCTCTCTCTCTCTCTCTCTATATATATATATATATATATATATACATATATATACATATATATATATATATATATATTATATATATATATATATATATATATATATATATATATATATATATATATATATATATATATATACATATATATACATAAATATATATATATATATATATATATATATATATATATATATATATATATATATATATATACATATATATACATAAATATATATATATATATATATATATATATATATATATATATATATATATATATATATATATATATATGTGTGTGTGTGTGTGTGTGTGTGTGTGTGTGTGAAATATCTGTTTTAATGTTTTTAAAATATTCTATTTTAATTGTTCATTACTTCTTATATCATTTATCTATTTCCTTATTTCCCTTCCTCACTGGGCTAGTTTTCCCTGTTTGAGCATTGGGCTTATAGCATCTTGCTTTTCCAACTAGGGTTGTAGCTTAGCTAGTAATAATAATAATAATAATAATAATAATAATAATAATAATAATAATAATAATAATAATAATGATAATAATACATTAAATGAAAAAGGCTGAGGTAGCGTGGGTTACTTCGTTAAGAAAATACATAATGGAATACAAAATTAATTCATTTGATTATTTGATCAGCCATCGTCGTTCTTTGGAAAGAACTCAAATACATGAGATATATTAGATAAATACTAATTGCCTTTGTGCATATACAATTATAGGTAGTAAACTGTATCCAGCGTATGAAAGACGACATTTTTTTTCTTTTTGAGATTTTATAAAGTATCATATACATTATGCAGCGATATGAGGCCCATTCCCGAACAAGATATGGTGGTCGAACTCTTGAGAGAGAGAGAGAGAGAGAGAGAGAGAGAGAGAGAGAGAGAGAGAGAGAGAGAGAGAGAGAGAGTTTGGTGTAATGAAGACCCGTTTTCTTGATATTTATTATTATTATTATTATTATTATTATTATTATTATTATTATTATAACTAGCTAAGATACAAGCCTAGTTGGAAAAACAAGATGCTATAAGCCCAGGGGCTTACACAGGGGAAAAATAGCCCAGCGAGGAAAGGAAATAAGGAAATAAATAAACGATATAAGAAATAATGAAATAATGGACAATTAAAATAAAATATTTTAAAAACATTAACAACATTAAAACAGATATTTCATATATAAACTATAAAAAAGACTTACGTATTAATTTGTTGTTTCATAAATAATTATTAAGACTACTTTATTTATTATGTTTTCCAAAAACTGAAAATTTCAACACAGATCCCAAAATCCATTGTGGATAAAGCGTTCCTTGATCTAGGTTTACCAACGTCACTTATTAATTAATTAAGTAATAGAATTAACTAATTGGTTAAATGAGAGCCCCCGAGAGACAGTAAAACAGAGAAAAAAGATCCTTTGACAGAATCAAAGGAAAAATAACGCTTTGGGACTTATTAAAGTGGATGACAGAATGAAGCGATTCTATGAGTTCATCAAACAATGAATGCCACAGCTTCATAGATTAGTGTACTTGAGAAGTGCTTGACCTAATAAGCAAGTTTGAAGACTAGAGAAGGCTAGCGGTCGCTTTCCTCACTGGATTATTTTCCCTGTTGGAGCCCTTGGGCTTATAGCATCCTGCTCTTCTAACTAGGGTTGTAGCTTAGAAAGTAATAATGATAATAACAATAGTGAAGAAAAATTAAGTTTATTTTATTAAAACTTTCAATAGAAGCTGAAGTCCATAGATCGTAGGAAAGAAACAGAGACAAACAGAAAGAGATAGACAGACAGGAAGGCAGTGAAGACAAAGAGACCAAATGAAAGAGATGGTGGTAATTAGACACTGGTTATTTGATAACACAGTATGTAAATTTTGACCTAATTACAAAGGTGGTAAAGATTTATTTTGCTTGGTTTCTTCTCAGCAATAATCTCTCTGGGTATTATATGAAGCCATTTCAGCAGTTGTTAGACAAGCTAAATTGAGTTTCTTGCAATATGGCAATTTAGATTTAAAGGCCACTCATGAATGGCAGAAGCAAGGGACAGTGGCATAGCTCTATAGTCCATTTCTTTTATCGAGGCAGATTTGCATCGACTCGCAGCGGTGCCCTTTTAGCTCGGAAAATTTTCCCGATCGCTGATTGGTTAGAATTATCTCGTCCAACCAATCAGCGATCAGGAAATTTTCCGAGCTAAAAGGGCACCGCTGCGAGTCGGTGCAAATCTGCATCGCTAAAAGAAATTTACTTTAGTTAGCAGTACATACTGACCATATATACATCTGATCAGCGTTCAAATCCCTCTCCATCCAAGCTAGGACCAGGGAAGACCAGGTAATAGCTGCTGATGACTCAGCAGGTAGACCCAATTGCCCCAAAACCTCCATCCTTAGCTCAAATGGATAGTGGGGTTTCAGACTATACAAGAAACTATCGAGCTTGAGCGTCTAACCGAAGTCTGACAGTTCGTCAGGCAAAGACGTTTCCAATAGGCCACCACAACCCTTGTTCAATCTGCTAAACAAACAGACATTGATTTTAGTAACATCACAATCTTCATAGGCAAATATGATAGTAATATTCATTAAAAGCAATTACATTTTCAAGTACATAACCACATTTAAAGTTATTATCCTATGTTTTCAAATCACACATTCTCTGGTCTTTTGTACGTAAACCTTATACTAACCACCACCCCTTTTTTAGCTTTAAATATCTTTCTTTTTGTATCATTAAGGGAGGTACAGTATGTGTCATATAAATACCTCCAAAAATATCGCGACGGAACACTGTTACCAAGGATGTTCTTCAAAGATTTCTTTTTAATATGAGATGTATTTTTTGTTCCCTTCATCTATTTGTTAGTTCATCTAGTTTCTACATTTGCTAGTTGCTAGTTCATCTATTTTCTACAAAGACTATTTTCTAGTTCATTTATTTTCTACTAGAACTATTTACTAGTTCATCTATTTTCTACTACAATTATTTGGTAGTTCATCTATTTTCAACTAAAACTATTCACTAGTTCATCTATTTTCTATTAAAACTATATGCTAGTTCATCTATTTTCTAATGAAACTATTTGCTAGTTCATCTATTTCCTATTACAATTATTTGCTAGTCCATCTATTCTTTAGTTCAAGTATTTTCTATATCACCCAACAGCAAGGTTTCCTATAGCATGACAATAATTTTACAGGAATAATAGTTACGCCCAATATACGCTAATAATTCTCACGGTAACCTTCGCTCTTCCCAAAACATATTTCAAAATGTTGATATTTCTGTCTCGCAGGAAAGTTTATGTATTATAAAATTCATTTTAGCGGGAGAATTTATTCCCATCCCCCCCTCCCCCACCTCCCTCTTTCTACCTTTCCCTTGCTTCGGTGATATATACCTCCTTCAACAGACAAATCTCTTGTTAATAAAGGGTTCTTAGAATTCCTATAAGAGGATCAGGGATGTCGGAAGACCGAAAATGCTTCGGAGATTGCTATGGAAATCGACCTTAACGACAGCGGAACCTAGCTATTTGCTACTCCACCCCTTTCCCCGTAATCATTAAGTTTTCGCTCAGATCTCTCTCTCTCTCTCTCTCTCTCTCTGCATAGTATGTCTCAATTACAGTTTTTCTTCTCACCGCAGGATTTCCTTTGATGTTTGTTGATTAAGGAACCCTATTGTTTTATCTGTTATCGCTCTCTCTCTCTCTCTCTCTCTCTCTCTCTCATATATATATATATATACGTCTATATACACACATATTTATATATATGTATATATACATATATATATATATGTATATATATAGATATATATATATATATATATATATATATATATATATATATATATATATATAGTAGTAGGTTGGCCAGGGCACCAGCCGCCCGTTGAGATACTACCGCTAGAGAGTTAGGGAGTCCTTTGACTGGCCATATTGGATCCTTTTCTCTGGTTACGGTTCTTTCCCTTTGCCTACACAGACACCGAATAGTCTGGCCGATTCTTTACAGATTCTCCTCTGTCCTCATACACCTGACAACACTGAGATTACTAAACAATTCTTCTTCACCCAAGGGGTTAACTACGGCAATGTAATTGTTCAGTGGCTACTTTCCTCTTGGTAAGGGTAGAAGAGACTCTTTAGCTATGGTAAGCGGCTCTTCTAGGAGAAGGACACTCCAAAATCAAACCATTGTTCTCTAGTCTTGGGTAGTGCTATAGCCTCTGTACCATGGCCTTCCACTGTCTTGGGTTAGAGTTCTCTTGCTTGAGGGTACACTCAGGCACACTGTTCTATCTAGTTTCTCTCTCTCTTGTTTTGTTGAAGTTTTTATTGTTTATATAGGAATTATTTATTTTAATGTTACTATTCTTAAAATATTTTATTTTTCCTTGTTTCCTTTCCTCACTGAGCTATTTTCCCTGTTGGGGCCCCTGGGCTTATAGCATCCTGCTTTTCCAACTAGGGTTGTAGCTTAGCATTTAATAATAATAATAATAATAATATATATATGTATATATATATATATATATATATATATATATATATATATATATATACATATATATATATATATATATATATATATATATATATATATATATATATATATATATATATATATATATGAGTGTGTGTGTGTGTGTGTGTTTGGGAATAGTCTTTCTCCTAGTAAAATAAGAGAGGGAACATGACAAAACAACAGTAAATGACCTTACCGGGAACAAAGGTTGTTCACGAGGAGGATAACTATGGGAGTCTGATGACTGGTGTACTACTGAAAGCAGCAGCCTGTGTAAAACATTCAAGTTTCCTCAAACTATGTTTTCCCCTCCCTTATTTGCACATTCTGCAGTATACCTATGTGGTAAGGTCCCTGAGTGGTGATCGCCATACTTGGGGTTCAAGTCCCACTCAAATTCGTTAGTTCCTTTGATCGGTACAAACTCACCATACTTGTGAGCTAAGGATGGGGGACTTGGGAGAGCGTATAGGTCTATCTGCTGAGTCATCAGCCTGGCCCTTCCTGGTCCTTGCTTGGGTGGAGGGTGGCTTGGGCGCTAATCATATGTATGTATGGTCAGTCCCTAGGGCAGGGATGTCCAAGCTTTTAATTTAATGGGTCGCATTGCAAACTTAAATATTTAACTGGGCCGCAAAACCCCCGAATATCTTAATACGTTTTAATGAAAAATGACAATATAAAACAAAACCATGTGAATACACTCTATTACAACATTGTAAATATTGTAATGTGTATATGTAGATATACATAGAAAAAACACCATCAAATTGAAATAACCAATATTAATTCAATGATATTTTTTACTTTGTCTTCCAGCCATAATATATTCAATATTTGCACCGAAGTAAGTATTCTTAATTCTAAGAATGTTTGCTAAATGTCTGTCAGTCAACCTATTTCTTTCTGCAGTTTTAATGTTTTTCATGCTGGAAAAGAAACTGCTCGCAAGAGTATGTACTTCCCCACATACATAATAATTTTCTGGATGAATTTATAATTTGATTGAAGTCATTGAGAGAATGCAAGTTCTTATAAAATCGAGGAAGTGTGTGCTCTCTCTGGAAAGTTTTTAAACCTTCCCGACTTTGCGGTTCAATCAGTTCAAGTTGGTACTCAACTGGTGCTTTATCATATTGAAATGAAAATGGATCATTAATTAGTTTTAACTCAATCTCAATCTTAATTTAATTTAGTATATTTTTCATAGTTTACAGAAGTCTCTATTCCTGTAATGCTAAGTAAACCATACGCTGTAACTAGCGGAGCCGCGGTATACACGCAGACTAAACGAGAATTGAACAATTAGGAACCAAACAGAACGAGTTTTATACAAGATAATTTTACGTTCATAACACACATGGTGTTGTCACGATACGTATGATGAATTGTGTGTCTCTATGTAGGCTACGAGGCAATCATGATTTAATGTTAGGTCAATATAATAAGAAATAATCTAAGAAATTCTCAAAAATTATCTATAATCTAAATGACAATTTTAAAAATGTAAATGAAGTGAAAATGATCTATATATAGATTTTGAATAATCTAAGTTTGCAGCCTTAGCTAAGCCTCATCACAGAACCAAGCAACTGACAATATTATAAACTTAGAATGCATGCTCAGTTGTAAATTTCATCTTAACCATATTGTTTTTTTTAATTATTTTTGTTTATTATTTTATTTATTAAATATAAGATATTTT
>NC_090730.1:14214865-14219865 GCF_036898095.1 Palaemon carinicauda
ACTTTTCACAAGATCATATAATTTGGAAGATGCTACAATCAAAGAATTGTATAAGTTATAATGAAAATGTTTCGTTAGATGATTAATATGGTCCCCCCCGAGAAGTAGTTCACTCGACTTCAGTGGAGGGTTGGATTTAAACCCAAAACAAGTAAACAAGTAAGACAAGGGACAGGACAATGTCTAAGCCTCCTCTCCATCAGGCTAAGACCAGGGAGGGGAAAGCAATGATCCAAACACCCATCGCTAGCTCACAAAGGTGGCTAGGTTACAGACACTACTATAAACTATCGAACTTGAGCGTTCGTTGAACTCCCGTCTATCAGATTGCCATGCAGGGACGTTTCCAATAAGCTATCACTTTTGGGCCTTCATACTCAAGTCTTTTCGTTGATGTTTCATTAACTAAATGCAACTCGTGGGGAATTTTAAGCATTCTTCAATGTAAATTTGCTTTTGAGACGCTCACATGCTTTGTTTTTCTCAATTGAAAAAAAAAGTATATTTATGTAATCTTTCAAAGTTTCTGGGGTGACTATCCTAAAGGAACTTTATTTTTTTTGTGCCATATTTTGAACATTGTGCTCCCGTCTAGTCTTCAGCAACCGACACTCATCTCATATGACCAAAAACTTTCTGTGTATTGAATTCCCCATTCTTAATCTCATTATTGATTTCTGGCACCGTCATTCTGTTAGTCCGTTATAATGGGTTTATCATATTATTGACCCTCAGTTGTATATAGAGCTTCACAGATTATGACATGAATCAAGTAGTAACAGGTACATCATTAATTCTAAGTCGTAGCTTTTCTCCTGAAAATAGAATAATTATATATGAAATTATGAAACGAGACTTATGTCTAATTGTCCAACCGAAAAGTATATTGGGGGCTTTAACTTCAAGTATAAAAAGACTGTGGAGATACAGTTCGAGCAATCTGGGTGTGTGAATGTGTGTGTGTGTGTGTGTGAAAACTATTTGCAAATATGAATTAAATTATGAAGTTTTACTGATTCAACGGCCAGATTAGGAAGATTGTTTCACAATATGGTCACAACTGGAATAAAACTTTCAGAATAATATGTTGTTCTAAGCATTATGATGGAGACGGCAGGGTTGTTAGAATTAATTGGATACCTAGTACTACGTGGAGGATGGTACTATGCAACCTTTCCAACTAAGATTACAGCTTGAGTTATAAATATTTAGAGTAATAATAATCACAAGGGCTTGCATGGAGAAACAATGCATAAAAAAACATCAATAAAAACGTTTTTAGCTTAAAATGTAAACTATACCAAGGAATAAACGAAGTAACATTAAAAGAAAAAAAAAAACAGATTCCATGTGTATGAACTAGTTTTTCATGCGTACTTTTAATTCCTCGTCCTGAGGATATGAGGCTTACTTGAAAAGAAAACTGTAGGAATGAAAAAAAATATGGATAGTATTAGCTAATTCAATTAAATTCTCTTTCTATTTTTTATCAAAACATTAATTACAACATTCATGTTAATCACTGAAAATCTCGTTGTTTTGAAAGCTCCCGCCTGAAGACCTGTTTGTTTATTTACATTTCGAGAAGCGTCTCGTTTATTTATTTTTATTTTTTTTTTTCACGTCGTTTAACTTTTGGCAAGCAAAAGCAAAACAGAGGGAGGCATGTAACTCGAAAGGAGTAAATAATAATATGCGATTACACATTTTAAAAAGGAAGAAGAATGACCTGTATTAGAATTTACACACGGAGAGAGAGAGAGAGAGAGAGAGAGAGAGAGAGAGAGAGAGAGAGAGAGAGAGATGCGTTCGTGTTGTTTGGTTAGTTGCTTGCTTAGGTAGTTTTATTTTTTTTTAGTTATAGGAGGGGGTCAAAACAACGTTAAAACACACACACACACACGCTTAGGCGGACAATTCAGTGCCCTCCGTGAACAGCAACTCATAAGCGACAGCGTTGGGCTGAAGATGACGCTCCGACTCCTCCCTCCCTAGCATCGGCCTAAAGACAATATTATGTGAAGCAACCTCCATCATTTTTTATTCACGTAACTCTTTCGATGATGTCATAAGGCAAACGTTCTTTTTTACTCAATTAATCATTGATGTCTTCATCGTGAACTGAGGAAAGAAGACAGAGAAGCACATGATACGTTTATATAACTTGGAAATTCGGTTGTTTACGGTTCAGTGTGGCACTACAAGCTGAAGGATCACAACCAGCTGTTGTTTTCCTTATTTTTTTTTTTCGTTCATCGATTTTTGGGTACATTTTGGCATTGTATAAGGATACTGTGAATCACTCCTATTATATGCAGTTGTAAAACGATAAACAAAGACATTAGACCTATTTTTGTAAATCTTTATTAAAACTACGTCAGCATATAACGGTAGGCTTATTTTCATCTTTCTTTTATTTAGTTTATATGATTCACCGACATGAAATTTTGCTTATTATGACTTCATATACGTATACGAAGACAATTTAGTAATAATAAAACAATAGATTACTTTCTACAACACAGTGTATTAGCAAAAATGAGTCTGATTATATCGTAGAACGTAGGTGAATGTACACACACACACACACACACACACACACACACATATATATATATATATATATAATAATAATAATATCATCAGCCGTTTCTAGTCAAATGCAAAACAAATGCCTCCACTTGCGTCTGTCTATGGTCTTTCTGTGCCAATCAACTCCCGCAAACTTCCCTAGTTCAACGATCCATCGTCTTCTCCTCCTTCCTCTACTTCTATTACAATTTCTATGGACAAATTCTGTTATTATTAATGTCCATCTATTGTCTGTCATTCTCATTATATGTTCTGCCCATGCTCATTTCTTTTTCTGACAAGTTGTTAGAATATCCTCTACTTTAGTTTGCTCTCGTATCCATGTTGCCCTTTTTCTGTCTCCTGATGTTATTCCCATCATTATTCTTTTCCTAGTTCTCTGAGTTGTAACTAACTTATGTTCTAAGGCTATAGCAAGGCTCGAAGTTTCGATGCACAAGTTGATATTGGTAGGACTATCTCATTAAATACTTTTCTTTATAGAGAAAGTGGCATTTTACATTTCATAATCTCGCTTTGTTTGCCATATGCTCTCCATCCCATGATTATCCTTCTTTTAATTTCGGTCTCGCATATACTTTATATATATATATATATATATATATCGCAGCGAGTGGTGTAGAGAGAAAGAAAGAATTGGAGTGACAGATAAATTAAACTAAATAAATTTGAGTAAAGGAAACTTGATCGTCATTATTTTAATCACCATCAACATTCTAGAATTCATAAATGCTAGTAGCGAGGTATTATTGAAGCCGTAATATCACTGAAGAAAATACAGAGGTTATGTAACAAAAATACAATTCCCTCACCTAACCCGACCTATTTCTCCTAGTTCAGTGATAATCCTGTTTATAAATAGCAGCACTCGTTTCTGACATTTCAAGATTTTCCCAGCAAAATTAAGTTTAATTTGGTTCATTGGTTCTAAAGTAGACGGAGTGAGAAAACGTTAAAAGATAAGAGAATGTACACTTAAAAAATTGCCGTAAAAAAAGGCAAAATTCCTGGAATAAATGTTGCCAGGCGTTTACCGTTTTAAAAACGGACATATTGACGTTAAGTAGTGATATTACAGTCACCAACCTGTAAAAGATAATAACATAGTAGGGTAAAAATTACGGTCGCTTGTGTTTAGCTGAAATACGGCTGAGAATAGTATATTTTGAAGGAAGATTTACGATTTAGATTAAGATTACGTTTTCTTAACAGTGTAGACCGCAGCCAATGCCAGTAGCTCACGTTTTTTTTTTTTTTTTTTTTTTTTTTACCGTGAAGACTGCAGGTAATGGCAATAGCTAACATGGTTTCTTGCCTGGCTACTTTCGGTCCAGTGGTTCACAACCAGAGACCGAATACGAAAATATGTCAACAGCAATAGACCATTTTACCAACATGTAGCGGGCACTGCCCAATAATAGATATATCTGAAATATGAGGTTTTCTTTTTCCCTCAAACTGAAAATAGAATGGAAAGCTGTATGATGTCACTTCGTAGGCTTAATTTATCTTGAAATCACGGATTTTTAGCCATTTTTGTCAAACGTCACACCAGTGCAATATCCATTTACTTAATTTTCAATCAATTAATCCCCCACGTCTTTTTGCTGCCTTATGGCAATTGTATTTACATATAGCATTGCAACGACAGCGTCTTTACAATACACTGGTAACGATCAGTTATTATTATTATTATTATTATTATTATTATTATTATTATTATTATTATTATTATTATTATTATTATTATTACTTGCTAAGCTACAACCCTAGTAGGAAAAGAAGGATGCTATAAGCCCAGGGGCCCTAACAGGAAAATAGCCCAGTGAGGTAAGGGAACAAGGAAAAATAAAAGGATCACCTGAAGATAAGCGACCCCAAATAGTTCTCCTGAAGATAAAGGACCCCAACTTCACTCACATGAAGAAGAGAGACCCTGATTTTCTCCACCTGAATATAAGCGACCCCAGCTTATTGACGTCTCCAGGTGATCTATTTTGTCTTATAATAGCCTACTATAGAAAAAAGGAGAAAAATATATATTCATTAATACTACTTTATGAAATATTTGTAAAAAGAACAAATTTATACAAACAATCCATATTCTACTAAAAGCAATTTCAGTACAAAATAATCGAACCTATCATTGAAACACCTTTCAAACCACAAAAATTCCTGTAAATATGTATTGAAAATTTTCTCTTGCATCCACGCATTTTCTTAATCCTTTATTTATGCTTGTTCCAATAACTTTCGATGGCCTGTGTGTGACCTCCTGTTTCTGTATTGATAAAGTTACGGGAATGACTGAAATCAGAGATGTGATTGAATTTTTGAATAAGCTTTCCACTCATCACTGTATATTACTGAACCAGGCAAAACAACCTTTTCTATGTTTAGAAGTAGAG
>NC_090730.1:14222365-14224865 GCF_036898095.1 Palaemon carinicauda
TATATAAATATATATATATATATATATATATAAATATATATATATATATATATATATATTGATATCCAGACCAAAATACGAGAGTTAATTATAACCGCACGCCAAACAAAGGCAATTTTACGTATAATTTAAGCAGTTATGAGAATCAGTCTGAAATACCAAAGCCTTACAAATGGATGCAGGTACATGACTATTTAATGTAGGTACAGTCCACTGAGTACATCACTATTTAAGGCTTCCGCTTTGCATACATCTTTAAGATTGACCCGGTGATATAAGTAATCCTGTCTTTTAATATCTCCAGTAAAAGAAAATGCTCAGGTGTAATATTTTTCATCTATTTACTCATTAACTTTTAAAATTTTCTTTGCTAAAATGGCAATACCCTCGGCTTTGTAAGGTACCCAAAATATTCCCATGAAGTCAAGTCCCCATAATGGATGGAGTAATGAGTCGTCTCAGCAGATAGACCTATGTGCTTACCTAACCATGTTTCTCCATAAGATTAACTAATACCTTTTCAATGATATTCTAAGCGAGAAACAGAAAGCTAAAACACGGCTCAGGGCGAGTGTTTAACGGAGCTCCGCGCAACAAGTCCACACTCCTTACCTCACAAGGATGTTGATGTTGCAGCGACCAAAGAAACTAACGAGTTTGAGCAGGACTCGAACCCCAGTTTGGCTTTCTCCAGTCAGGGACTTTACCACACCGGCCAGTAGAAGAAAAGAAAAGCCTCAAAACCTCAAAACCAGCTACTGTCCATCATAAAGTAGCCAAAGGGATTCAAGGACACGGAACACTCCATTGAGATGTGAGGAGGCATAGTAATCTCCGGAGATGGACGACGACGTCTTTATAAGACTGACGAGACCGTATTATAAGACGAACCGCTGAGAATGTTCTCCCGTATTCACCAAGTGATTCTTCTTCTGTCACCGGAGAATTGGAAATCTGTTCTTCAAATTATTATTATTATTATTATTATTATTATTATTATTAGCTAAGCTATAACCCTAGTTGGAAAAGCAAGATGATATAAGACCAAGGGCTCCAACAGGAAAAAAAATAGCCCAGTAAGGAAAGGAAATAAGGAAATAAACTATATGAGAAGTAATGAACAATCATTATAAAATATTTCAAGAACAGTAATACCATTAAAAAAGATATTTCTTATATAAACTGTAAAACGAGCCTTACTGCATGTCAGCTTGTTTAACATAAAAAAAACCACTTGTAAGTTCAACCGTTACCTCAGATTCCGGGGTCTGTGATGCATGAGGGCGATCCGCCGTCTATCATGCGAGGAGCAATAGACCAGCAATAGACCACCTACGATCATACCAGCCAGCGTTGACCCTAAGAAGGCGGGTTTACATGGTCGAACGGTTTGTCGAACGTGGTGTTCGAACGTGTGAACGGGGTATATGATTGTCGAACATGTTCATCGAACGGTTCTAAGAAAGTATGTTCTCGCCTGACTTTTGTGGGCGGGGCTTCATTGTCCACAAACCTTACGCATTTGTGGCTGACTCCAACTCTTCGAACCGTTTGATAAGCAGGTTCGTCAACCGGGTTCGACAAACCGTTCGATCGTGTAAACCCCGCTCAAGGCAATGTTTCTGGTTCAAGAAAGCCGTACGGAGGAGAGAGGCTCCGATGAAATCACAGGGTTCTTGATACAACAATCCTCATGATATAGCTTTCTTTCCGCAATTTCATAACAGTAATTTCGTTTTTTCGTAAAGTACATTTTCTAAATAAAATTAAAGAAACTGTTCTTTTGTAAATTTTATTGGTTTAATGAAATCTGCATTAGTAGGATTAAACGTTTTGTATTGCAGTAGTTTCATTTTTCTTTGTGAAGTATATTTTCTAAAAGAAAAAAATAATGAAGCTATGTTCATTTACAAATCTGCATTAACAAAGATTATAATTCATAGTGAGATAAGCGATTGTTAAATGCATTATGATTATTAAATTGATTTATCTATTTTGCCTGACTTGTTTGATAAACGTACAGTAATTAAAGTAATGAAATAATAAAATAATAACGATGGCTTTTTAGCCACGTCCCTTCGTCATCGTTAACAACGAAAACCACAACTCAAAATGATTGAAAGTACCAGATACGCAAAAGGAATATGATGTTGAGAAGGATGACGCCAATAAATAACCACCATAATGACGATATAAATGACGGAAAACCTCAATCACAGCGTGGAGCGACAGGAAGAAAATCGGGTTGAGGAAAATCACAAAGAGAAGAAGAGGAGAGAGAATCGGGTAAAGAAAATGAAACGAAAAGATGGCTATATATCTGTTGATAATGTTCACCGTCGACTCTGTCTTGTAAGATTGATGGAAGGAGGTCGCTAGGGACAGACTGGCCTGCAAGGAAGGTGCTGGGCCTCTCTCTCTCTCTCTCTCTCTCTCTCTCTCTCTCCTACTGGAAACGTTCCCTAGAAAGTACTTTCAAATATAAAAGCATATGCTCTCT
>NC_090730.1:14226395-14236395 GCF_036898095.1 Palaemon carinicauda
ATCAAGCAGGACAATGCCCCAGAGACTGACCTAATAATAATATAAAAAATTGCAAAATTCAGGCTGATCTTACAAAGAGAACTTAGACGGAAAGAATGTCAATTACCATGGATAGACCCACCTGTTGAAGAAGGGAAATAACCAGAAGTGTCCGAAAAAGATCAATATAAGAGAAAATGAGAGTAGAAGAGAGTGAAGATCCCCGAGAGATATCACCAATAAGTGTCCGAAAAAAAGTCTATTTTATCCAAAATCATAAAAATTCTTGAGCGAAATGAATGTGATTTGCTTCTTCCGAATACTGACCTGGCTTTGGTAGAGACAGGTCAGTAAGAATTCCTTCTTCCTTATCTTACATGTTTATCTTAATCAAATTCCCTCTTCACTTTGATTTTATCACGAGATTCTACTTTCTGCCAAAGAACTGTAGATTGAAGAGTCTACTTCTCGCTTTACTATTCCGTTTAATACATATCTATTTCTTATCTATCTTATCACTCATCTGTCTTTCTCTATTTCCAACACAGTTTTACTTCTAGCCACTCTGCAAAATCTCCTTTCGCTGCACACTTTTGCTATTCTCCCCCTATATAATAAAGAGCAAGTATCTGACTATGTATATATATAAATATATATACATACATATATATATATATATATACTGTATATATATGTATATATATATATATATATGTATGTATGTATATATATTTATATATATATATATATATACATATATATATATATATATAGTATATTCATATATATATATATATATAGTATATTCATATATATATATATATACATATATACTGTATATATATGTATATATAATATATATATGTATGTATGTATATATATTTATATATATATATATATACATATATATATATATATATACATATATAATATATATATATATACAGTATATTCATATACATATATCTATATATACATCTATATACACACATATATATATATATATAGAGAGAGAGAGAGAGAGAGAGAGAGAGAGGGGGGGGTGGTTAGATTAGTCATACCACAGGTCTATAGACCTTGAGTCATACCCCTAGTGGTACTTCGAAGGGTATACTCTGAAAACACACTCTACCACAAATTGCCGAACCAACGGGTTGAAGTTAGGAAAGGGAGAGGGGTGAGAAAGGTTTAATCTGCTTGTGTATGCGTGTGTGTGCATATTTATCTAAATATTCAAACGTCATTTTGACGGTTTGGGTACGCAGGGTAATAGAAAGATCACTTTATACCAATACCGGCTCTTACAATTGAAAATAAAACCGTCCTTATTTATCACTGGTGATTAAAACCTTCCTACCAGGCAACCTATTGACTTTTTCTATCTATACATTTTAAATTTCAAAACTATCTTTATCGAATTACAAACGTATAAATCTTTATAACTTTTATGAATCCGTTGTCTTTACTAAAACAAAACAAGCTCTTTTACATAACAGGTCAAGTGACTTCATAATGTTATAAACCTTTTGAGCTCCGGAAATACTCTAAACCTTTGCTGTAGAAGTCACATGATTCATAAAGTATAACCAGACTCAAAAAATTCTACTTTGTTTCAGTGGAATTTCTTTTGTATTAATCAGTCGCTTTTAATCTGAATGTCATAAAAGAAATGATTAGAGTTTAAGGCATTGTCCTACTTGCTAGTGCAATGTTACTATCGCCTGCCTCTGCCATTCATGAGTAGCCTTTAAACCTGTAAGCCTTACGAAATGATGTTGTCAGACTTTGTTGGGAATCATTGGGACTTAAGTGGGACTTGGGTCACTATCCTGTCCTGTCAACTTGTGAAGATCTTCATATTGAAAAACCAGTGTTGAAAACCAGAAGCTGAATTAGCACTTCTGAAGCTTTTTTCCGTACCTGTTAGTTCAAAGAGAAAAACATAATGAAATGTCCTTGTGGAAGGAGAGAGCAGTGTGCTCGTAGCTCATCTTTACAGCATTTTACATATACAAACATCCATACATACATACACACACGTATATATATATATATATATATATCGATACAAATTTATACATGCAATGGCCAGCGTAGTGATGAAAACTGGCGAAACTCCAGACATGAATTGACATGTCCAAGACTTTTTTTTTTTTGTCCTGCAGTGGAGTAGAAACGGCTGCATTAATTTGTTGTTGTTATATATATATATATATATATAATATATATATATATATATATATATAGATAGATAGATAGATAGATAGATAGATGCATACATACATACATACATACATATTGTGTAAGAGAGGGAGAATTTATGGCATTCACTACAGTAATTATGCCATCATTATAACGATGAATTGAAAATACACACAACCCCTCTCTCTCTCTCCTCTCTCTCCTCTCTCTCTCTCTCTCTCTCTCAACTGCATTTTTCCTCCATAAATGTAATGGTACAACATGAAAAGCTTGTCTACCCTACCTCATTTCTTTTTATATGTATCAATTACAAATTACTTTTGTGTACACTACTGCTCCTTGAAGCTACGTGTGTGTATATATAGTTTAATGCGTATAATATATAGGTCTTAAGTCCAATATCCCTTTCATTCCTTGATACTATCCGCTGGCTGGCCTCTTGAACTTATCATATAAATGCCATTGCTTGAGTCAGCTTCCCCCTTTGAGAGAGTTGCCTTTTTTTCTATTTCACTTCATTTTATTATGTTCCTATTTTAGTTAAGCTATTTACCTCTTCCTCTTCTTTCGCATTTAACATGTGATTTTTATGCTTGAATAGGTTGCAGTAGTTAGAAACTATTTTAAAGAGTATTTTACGGTTTCTTGGTAATAAAAAACAAAGAAAACATTGTACTACTGCCGTCACAGGAGCACCGATATTCCGATACAACCGACACCCAGTACAGTACAGTAGTATGTCGTACATAAGATGTTTAATTTCTTGAGGGGTTCATTACACACGCACACAATTATCCATAAACTTAAGAGCACACACACACACACACACACACACAGAGAGAGAGAGAGAGAGAGAGAGAGAGAGAGTACACTTAGTCCAGTATACCTAAAACTTCCTATTTAAAAATGCATGCATCCATAGAAATATGTGAGAGAGAGAGAGAGAGAGAGAGAGAGAGAGAGAGAGAGCTCAGTACAGTATACCTAAAACTCCCTATTTAAAAATGCATGTATCTATAGAAATATAGTGTGAGAGAGAGAGAGAGAGAGAGAGAGAGAGAGGAGAGAGAGAGAGAGAGAGAATATTCATGTGATGAAGTCACCTCGGTATAACGTCAAGGAAACTGAAAGAACCAGGTTACCATCTATTGTGTACACAAGTGAAAGTATACAAATACCTTGACGTTTATTTTTGCCTCCATTGTTTATTTTATTTGTACTTCCTCTTTTAATATTCCCTGTGATTACAACTTTTCCACCATTGCTGTGTTGTAGAATTTTCCAGGGTCGATGTAAAACTTAGATTAATGGGCGTGTTGGAGAATTGGAGATGCTATTCAATTAGGTAAGTGTGCTGTGGAAGCCCTAGTCCTACAGATTACTACATTTATACTGTACAACCCCCACAACATCTCTAGTTTTTGAATGTTTAACGTATTTACCCGATGTTGCATTTGGTCTTTCGTTGTCGTATTGTAATTTTTTAGTTTTTACAGAAAATTTTTCAAATGTTCAGATGATCAGATAATTCGTATGAATGATGAATTTAGTGTTGTATTTTTATCATGTTACTCATGAACCTCTTGTTTTCCAACTTGATCAAATATGGAGTACATTAATTATTTCTTAAATTTAGTATTTAATTCTAAACCAATTGATGGCAAAGAGTAGTTGTTGATGTGGAATATAGTGAAAAGAGAAATATAATCTCTAGTATTAATCAAGATTTCGTTATGGGCTCTTTATATTTACATCAAACGCATTATATGTGGTTTGACCTTGAAAACCAACGTATTGCTTATGCAGATACTACTCTCTTTACATCGATCCCAGCTCTTTGAGTTAAGATCTGGGATTGCTGAATCTCTTGATGGATCTAGTTGAAATTTGTATAAGGTGGAAATAGTGGGGATAAAGTTAAACTCTAACAAAACTCAAAACATCACTTCAAGTAGGTTTATAGGCTTAATAGCAGGTTTAAAAGTTCATGAATGGCAAAGAGTTACCCCTGCACTAATTAAATTATACTGGCTGCCGGTAAAAAAGCGAGAATTGAATACAAGCTACTCTTACTAACGTTTAAGATACTGAATCAAAATGAACCAAGATATCTAAAAGAATGCCTGAACAAACTAGAACTAGAAACAAATGTTAACATAAGACACATGAGTGACAAACATAGGCTATCTGAACCAAGAACAAATAGTAAATTTGGTGAAAGGGCTTTTAGCTACTGTGCGCCTAGACTTTATAATAAACTGCCAACTGAAATGAAGGACCTAAAGGGAGCAATTGAATTTAAGAAGAAACTAAAGACATTACTTTTCACAAGATCATATGATTTGGAAGATGCTACAATCAAAGAATTGTATAAGTTATAATGAAAAATGTTTCGTTAGATGATTAATATGGACCCGCCCGAGAAGTAGTTCACTCGACTTCAGTGGGAGGGTTGGATTTAAACCCAAAACAAGTAAACAAGTAAGACAAGGGACAGGATAATGTCTAAGCCTCCTCTCTATCAGGCTAAGATCAGGAGGGGGAAAGCAATGATCCAAACACCCATCGCTAGCTCACAAAAGTGGCGAGGTTACAAGACACTACTATAAACTATCGAGCTTGAGCGTTCCTTGAACTCCCGTCTATCAGATTGCCATGCAGGGACGTTTCCAATAAGCTATCTCTTTTGGTCCTTCATACTCAAATCTTTTCGTTGATGTTTCACTAACTAAATGCAACTCGTGGGGAATTTTAAGCATTCTTCAATGTAAATTTGCTTTTGAGACGCTCACATGATTTGTTTTTCTCAATTGAAAAAAAGAAGTATATTGATGTAATCTTTCCAAATTTCTGGGGTGACTATCCTAAAGAAACTTTTTTTTTTTCTTTTAACATCGTGTTCCCGTCTGGTCCTCAGCAACCGACACTCATCTCATATGACCAAAAACTTTCTGTGTATTGAATTCCCCATTCTTAATCTCATTATCGATTTCTGGCACCGTCATTCTGTTAGTCCGTTGTAATGGGTTTATCATAGTATTGACCCTCAGTTGTATATAGATCTTCACAGATTATGACATGAATCAAGTAGTAACAGGTACATCATCAATTCCAAGTCGTACCTTTTCTCCTGAAAATAGAATAATTATATATGAAACTATGAAACGAGAACTTACGTCTAATTGTCCAACCGAAAAGTACATTGGGGGCTTTAACTCCAAGTATAAAAAGACTGTGGAGATACAGTTCGAGCAATCTGGGTGTGTGTGTGAAAACTATTTGCAAATATATATTAAATTATGAAGTTTTACTGATTCAACAGCCAGATTAGGAAGATCATTTCACAATATGATCACATCTGGAATAAAACTTTCAGAATACTATGTTGTTCTAAGCATTATGATGGAGACGGCAAGGTTATTAGAATTAATTGGATACCTAGTACTATGTGCGGGATGGTACAGTGCAACCTTTCCAACTAAGATTACAGCTTGAGTTATAAATATTTATAGTAATAATAATCACAAGGGCTTGCATGGAGAAACAATGCATAAATAACATTAACAATAAACGTTTTCAGCTAAAAATTAAAAACTATACCAAGGAATAAACGAAGTAACATTAAAAACAAAATACAGATTCCCATGTGTATGAACTAGTTTTTCATGCGTACTTTTAATTCCTCGTCCTTTGGATATGAGGCTTACTTGAAAAGAAAACTGTAGGAATGAAATAAATGTGGATAGTATTAACTAATTCAATTAAATTCTCTTTCTATTTTTTATCAAAACATTAATTACAACAATCATGTTAATCACTGAAAATCTCGTTGTTTTGAAAACTCCCGCCTGAAGACCTGTTTGTTTATTTACATTTCGAGAAGCGTCTCGTTTATTTATTTTTTTATTTTTTTTTACGTCGTTTAACTTTTGGCAAGCAAAAGCAAAACAGAGGGAGGCATGTAACTCGAAAGGAGTAAATAATAATATGCGATTACACATTTTAAAAAGGAAGAAGAATGACCTGTACTAGAATTTACACACGGGGAGAGAGAGAGAGAGAGAGAGAGAGAGAGAGAGGAGAGATGCGTTCGTGTTGTTTGGTTAGTTGCTTGCTTAGGTAGTTTTTTTTTAGTTATAGGAGGGGGTCAAAACAACGTTTAAAACACACACACCACACGCTTAGGGCGGACAATTCAGTGCCCTCCGTGAACAGCAACTCATAAGCGACAGCGTTGGGTTGGAAGATGACGCACCGACTCCTCCCTCCCTAGTATCGGCCTAAAGACAATATTATGTGAAGCAACCTCCATCATTTCTTATTCACGTAACTCTTTCGATGACGTCATAAGGCAAACTTTCTTTTTTACCTCAATTAATCATTGATGTCTTCATCGTGAACTGAGGAAAGAAGACAGAGAAGCACATGATACGGTTTATATAACTTGGAAATTCGGTTTGTTTACGGTTCAGTGTGGCACTACGAGCTGAAGGATCACAACCAGCTGTTGTTTTACTTAATTTTGTTTTTTTCGTTCATCGATTTTTGGGTACATTTTGGCATTGTATAAGGATGCTGTGAATCACTCGTATTATATGCAGTTGTAAAACGAAAAACAAAGACATTAGACCTATTTTTGTAAATCTTTATTAAAACTACGTCAGCATATAACGGTAGGCTTATTTTAATCTTTCTTTTATTTAGTTTATATGATTCACCGACAAGAAATTTTGCTCATTATGACTTCATATACGTATACGAAGCCAATTTAGTAATAACAAAACAATAGAAGATTACTTTCTACAACACAGTGTATTAGCAAAAATGAGTCTGATTATATCGTAGAACGTAGGTGAAAGTACACACACACACACACACACACACACACATATATATATATATATATATATATTTATATATATAATAATAATAATAATAATAATAATATCATCAGCCGTTTCTAGTCCACTGCAAAACAAATGCCTCGACTTGCGTCTGTCTATGGTCCTTTCTGTGCCAATCAACTCCCGCAAACTTCCCTAGTTCGACGATCCATCGTCCTTCTCCCTCCTCCTTCCTCTACTTCTTTTACAGTTTCTAGGGACAAATTCTGTTATTATTGAATGTCCATCTATGGTCTGTCATTCTCATTATATGTTCTGCCCGTGTTCATTTCTTTTTCTGACAAGTTGTTAGAATGTCCTCTACTTTAGTTTGCTCTCGTATCATTGTTGCCCTTTTTCTGTCTCCCTGGTGTTATTCCCATCATTATTCTTTCCAAAGCTCTCTGAGTTGTAACTAACTCATGTTCTAAGGCTATAGCAAGGCTCGAAGTTTCGATGCATAAGTTAATATTGGTAGGACTATCTCATTAAATACTTTTATTTATAGAGAAAGTGGCATTTTACTTTTCATAATCTCGCTTTGTTTGCCATATGCTCTCCATCCCATGATTATCCTTCTTTTAATTTCGGTCTCGCATATACTATATATATATAGATATATATATATATATATATATTATACATATATATATATATATATATATATATCTATATATATATATATATATATATCTATATCTATATCTATATCTATATCTATAATCTATATCTATATTATATATATATATATATACATGTGTGTTGTGTGTGTGCGTGCGTGCTTATGTGGGTGAGTGAATAGAGTTGTATTTCCAAGCAGCGAGTGGTGTAGAGAGAAAGAAAGAATTGGAGTGACAGATAAATTAAACTAAATAAATTTGAGTAAAGGAAACTTGATCGTCATTATTTTAATCATCATCAACATTATAGAATTCATAAATGCTAGTGGCGAGGTATTATTGAAGCCGCAATATCACTGAAGAAAATTTAGAGGTTATGTAACAAAAATACAATTCCCTCACTTAACCCGACCTCTTTCTCCTAGTTCAGTGATAATCCTGTTTATAAATAGCAACACTCGTTTCTGACATTTCAAAGATTTTCCCAGCAAAATTAGGTTTAATTTGGTTCATTGGTTCTAAAGTAGATGGAGTGAGAAAATGTTTAAAAGATAAGAGAATGTACACCCAGCAACAAAACCGGTGTCGCCTCGCCAGACCCGACTTGGATACATCATGTCCTTCTTGCCCTGATAGGGTTGAAAAGTGGCCTGACGTTTAAACAACCAAGACATCGTTAGGATGGTTCGAATGTGAGGAGGGTAATTACCGATATCAGTCAAAGAAGTGCGAGGATTGATGATATATATATATATATATATATATACTGAATATATATATATATATATATATACATATATATATAATATATCTATATAATATATATACATTATATATATAATATAAATATTATATTATATATATATAGAATATAATATATATATATATATATAACATATTTCATATATATATATATATATATATATGTATAAATATGCATATATATGTTCATATACATATATATATATATATATACATATATATATATATGTATATATATTCATATGTATATATATATATATATATATATATTTATATGAAAGAGATAGAGAGGTCTTATCTCTTATTCTTTTAAGAAATGCAATCGTTTTCGAGAATAGTTATCGAAAAATATAATCACAGCGATATATTTGCATTCCTTATTACATTTCTATATGGAACATCCTTAAATATTGTGGGAACTGACTATTCCAATTAATATACGTGGGAATGATATATCCTTTGTTTGCATTATTCTAGCAGCTGCTCTCTCTCTCTCTCTCTCTCTCTCTCTCTCTCTCTCTCTCTCTCGAGTTCTAGAATAAGTTAGATAAGATCATAAGAACTCTCCAAATGCTTTAACTAAATTGCTCTACCAAAGACCAAATGGAGTATCTGCGAATGGACTAAAAAGTCTTTGAGACATCCAAAAATCCTTGTAACACTCTCTCTCTCTCTCTCTCTCTCTCCTCTCTCTCTCTATATATATATATATATATATATATGTATAGATATATATAGATATATACATACATATATATATAATATATATACATATATATAATATATATATATATATATATATTACCTGTATCCAATATTTTATATTATTTGGATGTTCCCAAGGATCCCACAAGACCGCCAACTACTTTGCAAGTTGGTGTTAGTATTGTATTTCTTTCGGGTGAAGATCCCGTGTTCCAAAGATGTTCAATGACCACCCTAAAAACAATGTTAGAACGATATATGCCCGTTTTCATTGCGAGTTGGAATCATTGATAGTAAATGTTATCAATAGGGGTATTACCATCATCATCATCACTTCATAAATGTTAATAAGCAAACCTCGTCAAGCCATTCATTTAGAGTCACCCAATAGCCACCTCTCCACCATCATCTTTAACCCCCCACCTGGTTATATCCTTCTACCCCCATCCCCATTGTTTGAGGTTTAAAGGTCTCACAGTTATGATAAGATCCTTCTGGTGGAAGTTTTTTTATTAAATGAAAAACAAAATACTAAGATGATAATATTTCATACAGTTTGCTTTCCAGGTGTTTTAAAGTTATATCAAAACTATAGATAACGAAGTAAATATGCGAAAGACTGATTGAACAAATATCGAGAGTAATGGATTTCTTGAAGAGCTTACCTGGGGAACACTTTTAAGGCGTTGGACATCAGGACATGAAACGACAAATAAAATCGTAATAATACGAATACTCAATGCTAAGGAAATATTTCCTTCTGCCTTGGGAAGGGTGAAGCCAGCTAGTCTCGGACCTTTGAGCATTGAGCAATCGTCACCAGGGAAGAGGGTTCGCTTGGAAGTGAGC
>NC_090730.1:14241395-14253895 GCF_036898095.1 Palaemon carinicauda
AAGAAAAAAAAAATATTTCTTATATAAACTATAAAAAGAGTCTTACTGCATGTCAGCTTGTTTAACATAAAAAAAAAAAAAAAGCACTTGTAAGTTTCAACCGTTACCTCAGATTCCGGGGTCTGTGATGCATGAGGGCGATCCGCCGTCTATCATGCGAGGAGCAATAGACCACCTACGATCATACCAGCCAGCGTTGACCCTAAGAAGGCGGGTTTGCACGGTCGAACGGTTCGTCGAACGTGGTGTTCGAACATGTCAACGGAGTATTCGGTTGTCGAACACGCTCGTCGAACAGTTCGAAGAAAGTCTGTTCTCGCCTGACTTTAGTGGGCGGGGCTTCATTGTCCACAAACCTCATGCATTTGTGGCTGACTCCACCTCGTCGAACCGTTTGATAAGCAGGTTCGATAACCGGGTTCGAAGAACCGTTCGACCGTGTAAACCCCGCTCAAGGCAATGTTTCTGGTTCAAGAAAGCCGTACGGAGGAGAGAGGCTCCGATGAAATCACAGGGTTCTTGATACAACAATCCTCATGATATAGCTTTCTTTCTGCAATTGAGTATTTTATAACAGCAATTTCGTTTTTTCGTAAAGTAGATTTTCTAAATAAAATTAAAGAAACTGTTCATTTGCAAATTTTATTGGTTTAATTAAATCAGCATTAGTAGGATTAAACGTTTTGTATTGCAGTAGTTTCATTTTTCTTTGTGAAGTAAATTTTCTAAAAGAAAACAATAATGAAGCTATGTTCATTTACAAATCTGCATTAACACCGATTATAATTCATAGTGAGATAAGCGATTATTAAATGCATTATGATTATTAAATTGATTTATCTATTTTGCCTGACCTGTTTGATCAACGTACAGTAATTAAAGTAATGAAATGCTAAAATAATAACGATAGATTTTTAGCCACGTCCCTTCGTCATCATCAACAAAACTCAAAATGATTGAAAGCACCAGATACGCAAAAGGAATATGATGTTGAGAAGGATGATGCCAATAAATAACCACCATAATGACGATATAAATGACGGAAAGCCTCAATCACAGCGTGAAGCGACAGGAAGAAAATCGCGTTGAGGAAAATCACAAAGAGGAAAAGAGGAGGAGAGAGAATCGGGTGAAGAAAATGAAACGAGAAGATGGCTATATATCTGTTGATAATGTTCACCGTCGACTCTGTCTTGTAAGATTGATGGAAGGAGGTCGCTAGGGACAGACTGGCCTGCAAGGAAGGTGCTGGGCCTCTCTCTCTCTCTCTCTCTCTCTCTCTCTGACTGGAAACGTTCCCTGAAAAGCACTTTCAAATATAAAAGCATATGTTTTCCTCTCTCTCTCTCTCTCTCTCTCTCTCTCTCTCTGACTGGAAACGTTCCCTGAAAAGCACTTTCAAATATAAAAGCATATGTTTTCCCTCTCTCTCTCTCTCTCTCTCTCTCTCTCTCTCATACTGGAAACGTTCCCTAGAAGGTACTTTCAAATATAAAAGCATATGCTCTCTCTCTCTCTCTCTCTCTCTCTCTCTCTCCTGCTGGAAACGTTCCAGAAAAAGTGCTTTCAAATTTAAAAGCATATGTTCTCTCTCTCTCTCTCTCTCTCTCTCTCTCTCTCCTGCTAGAAACGTTCCAGAAAAAGTGCTTTCAAATTTAAAAGCATATGTCTCTCTCTCTCTCTCTCTCTCTCTCTCTCTCTCTCTCTCCACTGATAACGCATTTCATTAAAAAACACTATCAAATATAAAAGAATACGTCTCTCTCTCTCTCTCTCTCTCTCTCTCTCTCTCTCTCCTGATGGAAACGTTCCCCTGACAATGTATTTCTTTAACAAAGCACTTTCAAATATAAAAGAATGTTTTGGTTATGAATTCCCCCCTCCTCTCTCTCTCTCTCTCTCTCTCTCTCTCTCTCTCTCTCCTGATGGAATGTTCCCTAAAAAGCACTTTCAAATATAAAAGAATATGTTCTCTCTCTCTCTCTCTCTCTCTCTCTCTCTCCCCTGATGGAAATGTTCCCTAAAAAGCACTTTCAAATATAAAAGCATATGCTCTCTCTCTCTCTCTCTCTCTCTCTCTCTCTCTCTCACAAAATTCTTTTGAAGATATATATATATATATATATATATATTGTTGTTGTTGTTGTTGTTTGCTAAGCTACAACCCTAGTTGGAAAAGCAGGCTGCTATAAGCCCGAGGGCGCCAACTGGGAATATCGCCCAGTGAGGAAAGGAAACGAGGAAAATTAAAATATTCTACGAACAGTAACAATATCCAAATGAATATTTCCTATATAAACTATAAAAACTTAAAGAAAAAAACAAGAGGAAGAGAAATTAGATAAAAAATTGTGTCCTATTGTACCCTCAAGTAAGAGAATTTTTTTTTTTACGCAATATCAATATACATTATACAAAAGAATATCATCTAAGCTGCATATTGAAGGCTTCTTTTTACAATATGAACTCATAATATTGTTGACAAGAAGAATATTGAGCTCAATTTTTCATCGTCCATTGAATATACAAAATCAAAATCTTCAGATAAATCATACTTGGCACCTTCATATATGCCAGGTTTAGATGAAATAGTTTTCAGTGTATCGTTGGTATATTTGGAAGTAACAGTTACTCTGCAGTAATAGGTATGACAGATTTAACAGCTCAGTATTCGACAGATTTGACAGCTCAGTATAAGACAGATTTAACAGCTCAGTATACGATAGATTTAACAGCTCAGTATACGACAGATTTGAAATTTATAAAACTTTCATAATTCAAATGTGGCAGATTAGAAATATCGGTGCAGTAAATTCGTTTATTCACAGATTTGAACGTAACTCTCATTAGGGTGTATTTGAAAGCAATGATAAATAAGTAGCTTAACATATGTCAGATTTGACATTAAATTCCTTATTCCCAATCTTTATATCAGTCTATGGTACCGTCTTTCGCATAGGATTTTTTAGATTTCTGTCCATCCTTTGCATACAGATCTTCCCAGAGTGTACCATCGCGTACGTAGTACTAGGTATGCAGTTAATTTCAGCAGCCATGCCTTTTACATTATGAGGCTTAATACTACACAGTATTCTAGAAGTTTTATTCCAGCTCTGACCAAGATGTGGAAGGATCTTCCTAATCACGCAGTTGAATTAGTAGAACTTCAAAAGTTCAAACTTGCAGCGAATGTTTGTATGTTAAACAGACTGACATAAGTTTCTTTTTATAGTTTATATATGCAAGATATTGCTACTGTTCTTAGAATATTTTATATTGGTTGTTTATTACTTCGCTTGCAGTTTATTTATTTATTTCCTTTCCTCGCTGAGCTATTTTTTCTCAGTTGGAGCCCTCGGGCTTTTAGCATCCTGCTTTTCCATTCAACTGCAACCTTAGATGGAAAAGCAGGATACTACTACTACTACTACTACTACTATTACTACTACTACTACTACTACTACTAATAATAATAATAATAATAATTTAATTGTGTGCATATATATATATATATATACACACACATATATATATATATATATACATTATATATATACTGTATGCATATATATATATATATATACATATTTATAATATATATATATATATACATATATATATATATATATGTATATATATATATACATATTTATATATGCATTTATATAATTTATTATATACATATATATGATATATTATATACATATACATATATATATATATATATAATATATTATATATATGTATATATATATATATATATATATTCCAATCAATGACAACCCAGCGAAATATCTTCTATTCGTATGCATAGTAATCTTATGAGCCTGTTCAAAAACTAAATGTAAACATCCACTTCTACCTCCATTACACTCCAGTCGTATGACAGAGCACAGGACTTCATATTCCCAATTGAATCCTTTCGCTAGGGATCATTTTCATATCCGGATCTTACACATCCTATTAAACATTCTGATTTAAAGATATCTTTAATTATACAAATTGACCTCAAATATTAATATTTATCAAAAATTATAATTGCCCTGATAAAGATGACGATATAAATTAGGTGAACGTTTATTCAATAAGATCCCTCCTTAGTGACAAGCCCCGCCCATCCGCTCGGCGCTGGTTGAAAAATGCCTGTCGATGTCTCACGATAAGATCATCTTTTAGTTCATCTCCATGATATCCTCGAAGGCTTAGGACACATATCTTTAAGTTAGTAGGATGTGGAAGTACGGGAGGTAATAAGGTAGGAGGGAAATCCACGAAACTCCGGTTAACGAAGGCCATTTCTTTGTTTGTTTGTGGTGCAATCCGCAGGGAAGGGCTGATAGCTTTCTCATACGGCCAAGGGATCATGATGGGTCTGTCAATAGTGTCCTCACATAAAAAGAAGAAGAAGAAAAGCTGAAGAAGAAGAAGAAGAAGAGAGAGAGAGAGAGAGAGAGAGAGAGAGAGAGAGAGAGGGGCCCCAATGCTGTTACGATAGGCTGATAAGGAGATTAAATAGGCATCAACTGGTTTTGATTTGGAAATACTAAGCTTGCTAGATAGATAAACATAGCTAGATAGATAGATAGATAAATAGATAGCAAGAGACACGGGTTGGTATATAGAGCACTACTGTTCTATTTTAAGAGAGAGAGAGAGAGAGAGAGAGAGAGAGAGAGAGAGCTGGTAATTAAGGTTGAGATTAACAAAGAAGGTGAAATAGAGGCCCAGTGGGGTTAAACAGACCACACACACTTTCGTACAACGACTAAACTCTTTGACTTTGGTACGGCCGGTTCACAGAGAGAGAGAGAGAGAGAGAGAGAGAGAGAGAGAGAGAGGAAAGCTGCTCAAGGAATGGAACACCCAGTCACGTCACTTCCGGCTCTCTCTCTCTCTCTCTCTCTCTCTCTCTCTCTCTCTCTCTTACATTTGGTTCATTAATGCAATAGTACTATTGTTCGTTTATTCTTTACACTAATTTTAATTTATTCATTTTCCATTTATAAAAATTTGTTTCTTTAATGGAGTTTATTTCGTTGTATAGATGAAAACTGTTGTCAAATATCAATGCCTTGCTTCTAGTGTACAATCCGTTATTCATTTTATAGTACAGTATATATAACTCTTACAATCCTTAAGCTTATATACATGTATTCATGAGGTCATTGTAGCACTCACACACACATGCACACACACAAACGCACGCACACAAACACATACACATGCACAGACACACACATATCCTACATATATATATACACATATGTGTGTGGTTGTACTATATATATATATATGTGTGTGTGTGTGTGCTATATATATATATATATGTGTGTGTGTGCTATATATATATATATGTGTGTGTGTGTGTGTGTGTGTGTATTTAATATACACGCATATTTATATATGTATATATATATATATATATATATTTATTTATATATATATATATATACATATATATGTATATCTATATGTGTATATATACACATAAGGATGGCAAGGTTGCAGACACTACAAAAATCCCTCGAGCTTGAGCAGGTATCGAACCCCAGTCCAGCAGATCACCAGGCGGGAAATTATCTCTAGTCTTGGGTAGTGCCATAGCCTCTGTACCATGGTCTTCCACTGTCTTGGGTTAGAGTTCTCTTGCTTGAGGGTACACTTGGCCACACTATTCCATCTTATTTCTCTTCCTCTTGCTTTGTTAAAATTTTTGTAGTATATACAGGAAATATCTATTTTAATGTTGTTACTGTTCTTAAAATATTTCACCTTTCCTTGTTCCCTTTCCTCACTGGGCTATTTTCCCAGTTGGAGCCCCTAATCTTATAGCATCCTGCTTTTCAAACTAGGGTTGTAGCTTAGGAAGTAATAATAATAATAATAATAATAATAATAATAATAATAATAATAATAATAATAATAATCTAATGCAATTAGAATCTAAATATTTTCCTTAAGAAGTTTGATAGAAAAACTGTTTGTATTTTATATTTTTGCGATGAGATATTGGATTAAAACATATTTTATAAAAAAAGAAAAAAAACATTGCAAAAATAGTATCGAAGGAAAGAAGAATTTCATCTCAATTAATTAACATTTTTGTTTATCAAATCTTACTGAATCATGGCTAAGATAAACAATCACTAAGAGAGACTCAAAGGGAAATGATCTTGCTCTGGCATAAACAAAAAAATCAAAGGCAAATCTATTAGAAATTCTAAACTCGATTTCTGGAAGGCTTGAGAAAATGCGCATGAATTATTCATCAAAGAAACTTGTTTTTATTTAATTTATTTGCAAATTAAAAAAAAAAGTGAATTTTGCATTCTCTTTGGGATAAGAGTTTAACGAATAAGATAATGATGGACTGAAGGAATAATTTCTACATTTACTTTAATCATGGATACAGTAAGATACAGTTTTAGCAACCATGTGGATACAATCCCTTAGAAAGCCCTTTTCTAAAGAAAAAAAAAAGGGGCAACATTGTGTCTGGTCATTACCCATTATTATTATTATTATTATTATTATTATTATTATTATTATTATTATTATTATCACTTGTTAAGCTACAACCCTAGTTATAAAAGCAGGATGCTATAAGCCCAAGGGCTCCGACAGCAAAATATCCCAGTGAAAAAAAGGAAATGGCTAGAATAGAGTCCCTGAGTGTACCCTCAAGCAAGAGAACTCTAACCCAAGACAGTGAAAGACCATGGTACAGTGGCTATGGCAATACCCAAAACTAAAAAACAATGAGTTGATTTTGGAGTGCCCTTCTCTTAGAAGAGAGAGAAAGAGTCTCTCCTACCCTTACTTAGAGGAAAGTAGCCACTGAACAATTGCAGTGTAGTAGTTAACCCTTTGAGTGAAGAAGAATTGTTTGGTAACCTCAGTGCTGTCAGGTGTATGAGGAAAGAGAGGATGTGTAAAGAATAGACTAGACTACTCCAGACTATTCGGTGTGTGTGTGTGTGGGCAAAGAAAATGAGCCGTAACCAGTCAAATGACCTAATAACTCACTAGGGTAAGTTCTACTTTCCCTAAGAGTGAGAGAGAAAATAATCATGATCCTCATTTTTTGAAACACTAAATCCTTGGAAAAGATATAACGAGCCATCTATTTGAACCACAAATTAAACTGCTCTTTTGGTATAAAAAGATCATTGAAAAATAATAATATTAAAAAACATACGAATAAACGAAAACAAATTCATATTAAAAGCAGCCAAAAATACTCATGTCCATGGATAATCTTGCGAGATTTTGATACAGCACTATACTTCTCTACAGATCACGAGGAAGAAAGAAATTACAGTGAAAGTGTACTGGGCAGACTCACTTGTTGAGCCAGTGTTCAGCGGCTTTCCTTCGTGTTTTTCATATAATCCGATTTGTATCCAATCATCATCATCATCATCATCATCCTCATCTCCTCCCATTATCGCAGCTTTTCTCTCTGTACGTATGTCTATCTAT
Organism: Palaemon carinicauda; assembly: GCF_036898095.1. Taxonomy (NCBI): domain Eukaryota; kingdom Metazoa; phylum Arthropoda; class Malacostraca; order Decapoda; family Palaemonidae; genus Palaemon; species Palaemon carinicauda. Next base: position 14,248,878 of record NC_090730.1, read on the forward strand.
AAGTCTATCTATCTATATTAATCAAGAAGAATAATACTTTAACAGTGTTTCCCTATGTATGTTTATCTATCAGTCTGTCTATCTACATTATCAGTCAAGAGAGACAATCCATTAATACAATTTCTCTCTATCTTCCCGTGGGGGTGGTGAGGTGTTAGTGCGATTAGTAAACCTCACGTGGTGTACTGTAGGCATCATTTAATGGTCTTTGCGGCGTTCCATCGGCATCTAGCTGCACCTACTTTATAACCTTCTATTCTACTTCCGCTCAAGCTGACTTGAGTGGCCTCACTGCCCCTAACGCCGGGCTATATATCCCTCTGGCCATCTATCCATTTATCTACGTTATCGATCAAGAAGGATAATCCATTAACACAGCTTCTCTCTCTCTCTCTCTCTCTCTCTCTCTCTCTCTCTCTCTCTCTAAATTATCAACGAAGATGGATACTCCATTCTCTCTCTCTCTCTCTCTAAATTATCAACCAAAATTGATAGTCCATTTCCACAATCTCTCTCTCTCTCTCTCTCTCTCTCTCTCTCTCTCTCTCTAAATTATCAACCAAGATTGATACTCCATTCTCTCTCTCTCTCTCTCTCTCTCTCTCTCTAAATTATCAACCAAAATTGATAGTCTATTTACACAATCTCTCTCTCTCTCTCTCTCTCTCTCTCTCTCTATCTCTCTAAATTATCAACCAAAATTGATAGTCTATTTACACAATCTCTCTCTCTCTCTCTCTCTCTCTCTCTCTCTCTCTCTAAATTATCAACCAAGATGGATACTCCATTCTCTCTCTCTCTCTTTCTCTCTCTCTCTCTCTCTCTCTCTCTCTCTCTGAATTATCAACCAAAATTGATAGTCCATTTACACAATCTCTCTCTCTCTCATTATCTTTTTTTTTATCATGTGAAATCTTCAGTTCGATAAATTAATTCATCACTATTTTTAATGCTGTTCATATGAAATGTTTATCAACAGCCTAAATAAGAATGTAATAATGAACTATGAAGGAAAAAAAATAGAATAAAAATAAAATTACTGTAAACGACTCCATTTACTCTAGACCTCGTACGCACACACACACACACACACACACACACACACACACTGTCTGGCCTTTTTCGTTTTCTTGAAATTCTCTTGTAAAGTGTAACTACAAAAAGACCAACTTAATCGGTTCAAAATTAATAGCGCGAATAACGTCACTTGCTCAAACAACGACTGCTGCACCCGGCGTTATTGTTATTATTATTATCATTAAACTCTTCTTGGAAGTTTCCCCTATGTTAACCATCCGTCCCGTAATTTACGGCCTGCCTAAATGATACCTGGAATTCTACAAAGGTCTACAAGAAGAGAAATTCCCTGAAGAATGTGTTCCTTCTTTTGAACGTCAAAAAAAGAAAAAAAGAAAAAAACACATACACACACACACACACACTGAAATGAAGTGGTCTAGAGTCCCTTTTCATCTTGACTTTGAAATTATTTTCTTTCTTTTTGGTATTGTCTTGATATTCAAGACAACCCACCTGTGAACATTAATGATGAACAGATCTCTTTGATGGTGACTTACGGTTGGTGCGCATGCGCAGGTTGGCTTGGTGAGAGTCAGCAATTGGGATTATTTTTTTTCTAAGTCTCTTTTTTTCATCATTCATATCCTTGCAGTTCTTCATTTATATGAAATGCTTCCTTTATCATATTATTATTATTATTATTATTAAGCTACAATCCTAGTTGGAAAAGCAGGATGCTATAAGCCCAGGGGGTGCCACAGGGAAAATAGCCCAGTGAGGAAAGGAAACAAATAAAGATAAAGTATTTCAAGAACAGCAACAACGTTTAAAACAAATATTTCCTATATAAACTATAAAAACTATATCCCTGCTGTTCTTCATTTATATAAAATCTATCCTCTACCATCTCATGAAATTCATTCTTTTTAATATCCATCCGGTTTTTGATTGGCAAATTTTAATGAATTCTGAATGTTACGCTAGTTCTCACAATCGAGAGACAATTACACGATAAATAGTATTATTATTATCATTATTATTATTATTATTATTACAACTACTAGCCAGGCTACAACCCTAGTTGGAAAAGCAAGATGCTATAAGCCCAAGGGGCTCCAATAGGGAAAAATATACTCGGTAATCAATGAATTCTTAAGTTTGGTGATGTTTTTCTTTCTACGCCAAAACCATGGCATAAATGATGAATTCTCTCGCAGATTTCTTTTATTTATAATTAATTATTTTCACCACTTGCTTCTAGGCTATATCTCTTTATCCTTCTTTTGGAGAGAGAGAGAGAGAGAGAGAGAGAGAGAGAGAGAGAGAGAGGAGGAGAGAGAGGAGAGAGAGAGAGAGGAGACTAAATGAATCGGTAAATTCAAATACTTCTTTTCATAGAATGTTTCCTCTTTAATTAACCTTGATACGACAGCGTGGATTCAAAAAGCTCCAGTTTATTTAAACCAATACTTCGAATGTTTAGTACTAATGAAGGTACTTTTAAAACCGAAATTAAGTTAATTTCAGAAAATGTATTCGCGAAGCCAAGTCTTCATGTTTATGTCCAACAAATTAAGATGAGAGTCAGCAGCTGAGAGACCAAACAGGAAAAGAATACCCGAAATAATGTACAATGAAAGAATTAAAACATTTTCCTCAGGATAGATTGATCATCAAAAATCTTTAAATGCTTCAATATGACAAGTTTTTATGCAGTTGAAGAAGAAACAGGTCGGATGCGTTTCTTAAAGTAAATTTGCAATCATCAATCACATAGAATTCTGAATGAGTTGTAGCCTATTAGTTAGAGAGAGAGATTGTTAGTGCAAATGGCTGGATGTTTAGGAGCCATTGACCTTGACCTACTTACATTCATACTTTGTGTTTTGTTAGGGTTGAACTTCATCCCCCCATTATTTGCACCACCACGAACTGATTTTAGGCTAGATCTCTGTTAAGGGATTCAGCAAATATAGCATCAGGTGATAGGCATCAAGAGAGCAGCATCATCTGCATATGCAAGAAGCTTGTTTTTCTAGGCCAAGCCACTTATCATGTGTATATATGAAAAGTAATTGTACCAAGAACACTACCCTAATGGAAAACTAAATATACATTCTTATAGTCAGATGGTGCACATCAACAACTCTTCACAATCTGTTACTTAAAAAGTCAAGAAAGATAGTAAGAAAAGATCCACCTACTCTCCCAAACTGCCTGACCAAAATCAAGGGATTTCTGTACACTATTGGAAATTGTAAGAAGGGTCCCACATGCTCCAAGGCCTACGTGAAAGCTAAATTCCAACCTAGGGAATTGCTTATTACCTTCTGCATACCTATTCAGACGTTTTGCCTAAGTCATTTTAAAAACTTTAGATAATATGGGCTTTATGGAATTTGGCGATAACCAGCAGGGCTAGAGCTACCACAAACATACTTACCTATTGAAGTAGCATTATCAAATCCACGTCAAGTGAAAGAACTTGCTAACTTTCGAAATTAACAGACAACCTAGGAGCTAAGAAATCAGCAGTCTCTACAAAAAACAAAGGAAAAGACCATTTGGGTCTACACCTCCATAAACATCAAGTCCATCAAGAATATCTTAATTTCACGGGATCGAAAAGTTAAACTAGTTTAGCATCGTGAGAGGCACAGCCATCTTGTTTAAGCAATTAAGTAACTGTTACGTCTACTCTAAAAAGTGCAGAATTAAGGGTAGCATATTCAATTAAAAAGTAAAATTAAAATAAAAAACTTCACAATGAATGTTGAAAAAAAAAAGTCTGTAAATAGAAATGATGATAACGGCGATAACTTTTCGCTGAAATGCATGAGTGTGTTCTAGAAGAAGGAGAAAATGCCTTGTTTGACATGCAGTAAACCACAAAAATAAAAACAAATAGCTCAGGCTTTATTGCATCTTGACGTGTGATGTAAATCCGTTCGAAACATTAAAGACAACGCTCTCTGTGCCTAATGGTCCGCCATTCCAATGTTCCCGAGCATTTAAGATTCTTGTTCAAATCAACAAAATTCCCAGTATGATCTCTGTTGTTGTTCCCCTCAGGGCTGAGGAACGAGCGCGCTAAATTCGCCAATTCTTGCAGGTGTGTGTCTGTCAAATGAGAATCTTTCGTGGAATGGTACAGCATTTCAAATGAAACTATGAGCATATCTCTGAAGACTTTTTTTCATTTTGATTTGCTGTATCTTCAATGATTGCCAACTTTGCAGTACGAGGTAAATATTTGTGTCTCGTTTATCTGCGAATATACTCTTTTTTCTTGCTTCCAATTCTGATATAGTTTCTACTACATTTTAATTTGCTGTTTCAAGTATTGGGAATGTTTCAATTGAGAGACCCTCTAGGCCTACTAGAAATAAACTCCCAAAATAAATGAAACCTTCATAACAATATGTTTGTAATGTGTAGCACTGAGACAGGAAAAATGTACTTTTATTTGCACGTAGAAAGAACATTCTAAGTTGTCAAATACGTTTAACTAAAACCACAGTTATAATTCAAGCCAGAATTCAAACTATATTCAGTAGTGTAACTAAGCTGCTTGATTAAAATAAGATAAATACAAAAGAACGGTTAATGAGTCATAGAAGGTGAGAGGCACACAGCCGTTATCAAACGGCCTAATCATACGACGGTCTAACGTCACGTATAACGTTACAAAGTTCATTCACTCCAGTTAAGAGTTCAGTCATTTTGGTAGATTTAATTAGTTATAGTTATACCTTTGTTGGTTGTTTAGGCATCACTGTTCTCCAATGTTACACTATAGTAGTCTCATTAGATAGATTACAATTTCGATAAATTAAAGTTTCCCCTTTTATTTGATTAGATGTATAATCTAAAGTTCTATCATCAGCAATTTATAACTCGACTCTTAAACCAAATTTCATCCTCATCATCTCCTAGGCCTATTGACGCAAATGGCCTCGGTTAGATTTCGGCAGTCGTCTCTGGCCTGAGTTTTTAAT
>NC_090730.1:14256395-14378895 GCF_036898095.1 Palaemon carinicauda
TTGTGCTTTTGTAAAGCCTTAGGAAAGGATATTTCTCATATATTCGAACGCTAAAGTTTCGCTCAAGGGGTTAACTACTGCAATATAATAGGTGAGTGGCTACTTTCCTCTTGGTAATGGTAGAAGAGACTTTAGCTATGGTAAGCAGCTATTCTAGGAATCAACCCACTGTTCTCTGTCATGAGGTAGAGTTCTCTTGCTTGAGGGCACAATCGGGGCCACTTGTTACTGTTCTTAAAATACTTTATATTAATTGTTAATTACTTTTCTTGTGGTGTCCTTATTTCCTTTCCTCACTGGGCTATTTTCCCTGTCGGAGCCCTAGGGCTTATAGCATTCTGCTTTTCCAACTAGGATTATTGCTTAGCAAGTAATTATAATAAAGATAATTTATTTTTGTCAACGCCTTGTGAAGAAAATTGAAAAATCTGCTAAAATTCACGAAAATGTTGCTCCTCTAAATTTAGTCTATTATTTTTCTTATTTTCGGTGACCGTTTTGAAAATGTATTTCTTATAAGAAAGGCCTAAAAAATTATATCTAAAGATACAGTTCATTGTCTAAATTCTTGGACATTAAAGTATTTGCATTCTGTATAATCTAAAATGCCTGTCATTTAACAGTGTGGTGGTCTGTAGAAGAGCCTAAAGAATATGTAAAAAAAAAAAAAAAAAAAAAAAAAAAAAAGCTACAATTTTTCTTTCAAGCCCATCGTTTTTTTTTAAAGCCTATAGAACTATTAAGATTAAAGTAATATTGAAGCTGCGATTCAAGCTAATTTCTATTGCCACTAAAAAACTTAATAAACAACGATAAGCTACAATTTTTTTCTTCCAAAACCAGCGTCTTTTTAAAGCCTATAGAACTATCAAAATTAAAATAATATTGATGCTACAATTTAAGCTAATTTTTATTGCCACTAAAAAAACTTAAAAAAAGAATGATAAGCTATATTTTTTTCCCCAAAGCCAGCGTCTTTTTAAAGCCTATGGAACTATCAAGATTAAAATGATATTGATGCTGCGATTTAAGCTAATTTCTGTTGCCACTAAAATACTTTAAACCATGAATCTGTACCAGAGTTTATTCTGAACTTTGATCTGCCAATATCGATGTAATTCAGATTGATTTCCGGATTTCTTTTTTAATCTGTATTACTTTCCCTTCTAGAGATCTTCAGCTAATAGCATTCTTAATTTTTAGCGAGGTTTTTAATATCTCTTACATAATAAAGAGCAAGTGCCTGGCTATGTATATATATATATATATATATATATATATATATATATATATATATATATATATATATATATATATATATATATATATATATATATGTGTGTATATATATGTATGTATATACACACACAAACACACACACACACACACACACACACACATATATATATATATATATATATATATATATATATATATATATATATATATATATATATATATATATATATATATATATACAGTATACATACGGTCACGCTCAACTCTCCCCATCCCTCGGGTAAAAGAGAGAGGGAGTGAGTGCATATCTACCTAAATATTTAGTCGTCAATTTTGAAAGGTGGCATACAATAATAATAATAATAATAATAATAATAATAATAATAATAATAATAATAATAATAATAATAATATGTACACTTACACACCTACTGAAAGCATATCCTCCATAAAGTCGTTATTAATAGTTCACCTAACATCCATCAAGGTCAAATCAAACCGACATCGATGACAAGACAGAACAGAGTGACAGTGCAGAGTAATAGTGACTGCAACATATGCACTAACTGCATCGATATTTGCTGCATTGCGCAACTGCATTCGACTGCATTTCGCTGCTTAACCCTTTCAACTGCCAGTGGTGAGATCAACAAAAGTTCTGATGTTGCAAAATCTTGTTGGTGTTTATTGAAAAGTTGTTGAATGATCTTCATAATCGGGTAGTTGAATTTGAATCAGTAGAACTTCAAAAGTTCAAACTTGCAGCAAATGTTTTTATGCTGAACAGGCTGACATAAGTCCTTTTATAGTTTATAAATGAAATATCTGTTTTAATGTTGTTGATGTCTTTTTTTTAAATATTTTATTTTAATTGTTCATTAGTCCAAATATAGCTTATTTATTTCCCTATTACCTTTCCCCACTGGGCTAATTTTCCTTGTTGGAGCCCCTGGGCTTATAGCATCTTGTTTTTCCAACTAGGGTTGTACCTAAGATAATAATAATAATAATAATAATAATAATAATAATAATAATAATAATAATAATAATAGAGACGTGTAATGCTTTTCTTAGTGATACAGGATATACTGATATATTGTGTTGTGCAAAAAAAGTATTGAGCTGATCTTTAGTTAATTTCTTCCCTTGATGCCTAAGTGATGAGTACAGTAATGTTCCTCTTGTTGATTTATTAATGTGTATATTTAAATAACTTCCTATATATTTTACGAATTATCAATAGATTTATGAAGAAAAAGTCCTTGTGGTAATTCATTAATGAAGATTTCAGATTTGTTAAAAAAAAAAAGAAAAAAAAAAAAAAAAATTGACATTTAACTATCAGATTTTGGAAAGATATCTAAATTTTAGGATTTATAAATCCAAACAGATTGCCAATGAATCTTGACAGATTACTTTTCAATTTTGAAAGAGGTCTGTTAAGAAAGATATATCCATGTATCAGTTGATTTATAAAAAGAAAAAAAAAGTCCTTGTGTTAATTCATTTATGAATATTTCAAGAATTTCCTATATAACCTAAATTACAAATTACAAATAGATTTTCTGAAAAAGTGTATATACTTTGACATTTATCTTCCAGATTTTGGAAAGATATCTAGATTCTAGGATTTATAAATCCAATCAACCTGCTAATGAATCTTGACAGATTGATTCTCAATTTCATAAGTGGTCTGTTAAGAAAGATATATACATTTACCAATAGATTTATTAAAAAAAAATATTCCTTGTGTTAATTAATTTATGAAAATTTCAAGAATTTCCTATATACTTAACAAATTACCAATAGATTTTTTGAAAAAGTGTATGTGCTTTGACATTTATCTTTTAGATTTTGGAAAGCTATCTAAATTCTAGGATTTATAAATCCAACCTGCTAATGAATCTTGACAGATTAATTCTCAATTTCATAAGGGGTCTGTTAAGAAAGATATGTCCATTAATCGCATAAAATATAAAAAATACCTTTCACATTTAAAGAAGTATTTAACATTCTATAAACGTGTCTGGATTCAGTTCCAGTTTCATCAGAATAGATGATCGCCAGAACGTCAGCCGGACAAGCCCAACACCCCCACTGGTGGTACCCAACCATAACAGTGGCCTCCCCAATGAACAGCTTAAACTCATGGTCCTAGCCGGGGATCGATTTGCTGTCATACAAATGCTAGGCGAACATGTTATTACTGTACTATTCAGGAATTAATTTTTTTTTCTGCTACATAAAATCTTTGATTTTATATTTTGCATATAGTATATAGCCATTTTTTTTAGTTTTATAACATATATTTATATATATATATATATATGTATATATATATATATATATATATATATATATATATTTATATATATATATAAATATATATATATATATATATATATATATATATATATATATATATATATATATATATATATATATATATATATATATCCTCTTCTCGGTTTATGAAACCTTTTCCAGTTTTATATTTTGCTTATGGTGTTTAACAATTAATTTTTGGAGTTTTTGTGCAACTTGGTACCAGTAAATGACCTATTTCTGTTTCATGAATTATTATAGTTTTAGAGTTCATCAATAATTTCTTTCGTTTCCATTTCAAAACCTGTGAATTACCTCTCCTTAATTTCATAAAAGTTTTCTAAATTCTAAATACCAACTTTAGTGTTCAAAAATATTTTTTTCTTATTTTGCACTTCACGTCTCATAACATCTCATCCTTGATGAAATAAAAAGTAATTGAAATTTCAAATATCCTTTTAAGTTTTTTGTTTTGCACTTTATATCTACATAACATATTCTTGATAAAGAAAAGTTCTTGGAATATTAAAAATAATTTCTAGCTTTTATTTTGCACTTCACGTCTCATAACATATCCTTAATAAAAAGAAAATATTAAAATTTCAAAAATCCTTTTAAGTTTTTTGTTTTGCACTTTACATCTACATAACATATTCTTAATAAAGAAAAGATCTTGAATTATCAAGAATAATTTTTAGTTTTTATTTTGCACTTTATATATTTCATACCATATCGTTAATAAAGGAAAGATTCTTAATAAAGAAAGTTCTTGAAATATCAAAAATAATTTTCAGTTTTTATTTTGCACTTTATATCTCTTATAACGTATCCCTAATAAAAAGAAAGTTATTGAAATTTCAAAAAATCATTTAAATTTTATTTTGTTTTGCACTTTACATCTACATAACATATTCTTAATAATGAAAAGTTCTTGAAATATTAAAAAAAAAAAAAAAATTTATTTTTTACATCTCTCATAACATCTCATCCTTAATAAAAAAAAAAAAAAAAAAAAAGTTCTTAAAATTCCAAACATAACCTTTAGTATTTCAGCAATAGTTATGCTTTAGAACCGGCGAATGTCGACCTGCTTGTGAGCTCGGGTTTATCGTGCATGCAGGCAAGCACTACTCATCGATTTCCGAATTCACAGAAGCTGACGATAAGCGCAAAATCCCACGCATTGACTTTGCGAGGCACAGGGTGCAAAAAAAAAAAAAAAAAAAAAAAAAAAAAAAAAAAAAAAAAAACCTGGGAATTCAGTAGTTGGTTTTGTTAATTTTTTTTTCATAGTTTATATAGGAGATATTCGTTTTAATGTCGTTACTGTTCTTAGAATGTTTAATTTTTCCTTGTCTCCTCTCCTTACTGGGCTATTTTTTCCCTGTTGGGGCCCTTGGGCTTATAGCATCCTGCTTTTCCAACTAGGGTTGTAGCTTAGCAAGTGATAACAACAACAATAATAATAATAATAATAATAATAATAATAATAATAATAATAATAATAATAATAATAATAATGCTATATTGTGAAGCTCGGAAAACATATCATATATATATATATATATATATATATATATATATATATATATATATATATATATATATATATATAGTTATTATAATACGGGAGATTTCATTTTGATGAAATGTCACATGACAAAGAAACCAAATGTTCAAAATAAAATTTTACACATCATGATCCTAAGAAATGCCATTCAAGTACTTTATTACGCAATGTAAATAAAAAAAATAGCTTAGAATTCATATGACACAATCACAATTGAGAAGGCCGAGAAGATCAAAAAGTCTAGTTGGTAGCCTTTGAATGTTAAACACATACATATACTTCTTATGAAAGCGTAGTTGTTTAAAAAGTAGAGATATTAAATAATTGCGTTTTCTAAATGATAATAGGAAATGAGGGCAGGTACAAGTGAGTTGTGTGCAAGAGGTAAAGGTAACATAGAGTGGCAAGGGGTAGGGATAAAGGAAGGGGAGAGACGGGGGGGGGGGGGTAATTTTCATGGTTTCGAGGTAATTCTAAGGTCATTTCTGTTTTCCTAGCTCAGAATTTAAGGAAATTGGAAAAAGTTTTAAGGTAATCTAGGGTAAAAAACTTCAGCATTTAAGGTAATAGCCACATAGCACATGCTCGAGTTTAAACCCTGGTCGGTACCTAAATGCGTAGGAAACTATAGAACTTAGCACATTGTAATAATCAGTGACTGCCTGTCGAGGCATGAACATTGTAAGACTGTCTGGAAAATGAAAACAAAAGAAAACTGCATTTCACATATGAGGAATTTTTAGCATTACTGATTTCTGTAAAATGGTTATTCTTAACCCTTTTTGGGTTGGGATACCTTAACGTGGTGAAAGAGTTTACGTATAGGCATGATAAGCGAAGTTGTACTAACCAGAGCCACCCATCCGAGGTTGGTTTACTGTGAGCCTTCAGACGAAAATCTCCCTCCTTCACCAATCAGCAGTTGGCCAGCGGGTTAATGAAAACTAGCCAAACCACCAAGCATGACGAAGACATGTCTGAAGCTTTTTTCCCTGCCATGGACTTACCATGATCAGCAAAGCTCTACTAACCAGGGCCACCTATACTAGGTCTGTTTGCTGAGAGCAATCAAAAGAAAATCTCTCACCTTCACCAATCCGCACTGGCCAGCGTGGTGATAAAAACTGGCCAAACCCCAGACATTAATTGACATGCCTGAGGCCTTTATCCTGCAGTGGACTAGAGATGGCTGCATTTGTTGTTGTTGTTGGTGGTGGTGGTGGTTATCTAAACCGAACACATCTGGTATCGTTTATTGGAAGTGGTATTACTTGAAAGCATTATAGGTTTAAAGGCCACTCATGTAGGCAGAGGCAAGGGACAGTGACATTGCCCTAGCAAGCAGGACAATGCCCTTCAGACTGACCATATATACATATGATAAGCTCCCAAGCCCCCTATCCATCTAAGCTAGGACCAAGGAGGGCCAGGCAATGGCTGCTTATAACTCAGCAGATAGACCTATTGGCTCCCCCAAACGGACCCCGCTCCTTAGCTCACAAGAATGGTGAGGTTGCAACAACCAAATAAAGTAACGAGTTTGAGCATAAATCAAACCCCAGCCTGGCATTCACCAGTCAGGAACGTTACCAAATTGGCACCACAATGCCATTTTTATTCGTCTAGAGAATGCCAATGAAATGCCGGTATCGTTGGCTTTCGTCCTATGATTATTAAGTGTCGCAGGGCTAATAAGGTGGTATTATTATTATTATTATTATTATTATTATTATTATTATTATTATTATTATTATTAGCCAAACTACAACCCTAGTTGGAAAAGCAAGATGCTATAAGGCCAAGGGCTCCAACAGGAATAAATAGCCCAGTGATGAAAGGAAACAAGGAAATAAATAAACGATATAAGAAGTAATGAAAAATTAGAATAAACTATTTTAAAAAACATTAACAACATTAAAACAAATAATTCATATATAAACTTTAAAAAGACTTAAGTCAGCCTGTTCAACATAAAAACATTTGCTGCAACTTTGAACTTTTCAAATTCTACTGATTCAACAACCCGATTATAAATAAAATTAACTGTGCTTATATTTTGTTTAGGTTAACTTACTCGCTCCCTGTTTTACACGTTTTGTAATATTGCCTAAAGTTTTACGGTACCCTCTTTACCATTTAAGCCAGATAAATAGATGGGAAACAATGGGCGACTAAATTGCACAAAATCATAGCAATACAAATACATTAAACACAGGTAAGAACATGACCCGTTTCTATTTAATGTTATCAAATTACAGAGATCAGCAACCTTAACTTTATCCTATACAAACTGTCCACTTTATATTATTATTATTATTATTATTATTATTATTATTATTATTATTATTATTACTTGCTAAGCTACAACCCTAGTTTGAAGAGCAGGATGCTATAAGTCCAAGGACCCCAACGTGGAAAATAGTCCAATGAGGAAAGGAAACAAAGTAAAATAAAATATTTTAAGAACAGTAACATTAAAATGAATATTTTCTATATAAACTATAAAAATTTTAACAAAACAAGCGAAAGAAAAATAAGATAGAATAGCGTGCCCGAGTGTACCCTCAAGCAAGAGAACTCTAACCCAAAATAGTGGAAGACCATTGTACAGAGGCTATGACACTACCTACATAACAAATTGTCCACTTTATTATATATTTTCCATTTAGTTAAATTACACAATACTGACCTTGGTCAGTATTTGGGTATAGTGGCGGTAACATCTTATGGTTTAAAGGCATCTCATGAATGGCAGAGGCAAGAGACAGTGTCACTGCCTTAGAGACTGACCATATATGCATATAAGCACCGTCCAAGGCCACTCTCCACTCAAGCTAGGACCAGGAAGAGAAAGGTAATGGCTGCTGATGACTCAGACGGTAGAACTAAAGGCTTCTCCAAACCCCCTATACTTAGCTTACAAGGATGGTGAGATTGCAGATGTTATGAGAAACTATCGAGATTGAGCTTGACTATAACCCCAGTCCAGCAGATCGCCAGGCAGGGACGCTTCCAATAGGCCACCACAATCAACATATAACTTACCCTTTTCTGTCCTAATTAGAGAATCTGAATGTCTGAAGGATATGGTCGATAGTTTATTTAATGACCGAAAATAACAACCAGGTGTTGTTCACATATAAACGCAGGTGAACATCTGTTAGAACATAGAATACGCTGACATTCTCATCAAAGAAATGATTTAATGGTTTAATGGCCGCTCATGAATGGCAGAGGCAAGGGACAGTGACATTGCCCTATCAAGCAGGACAATGCCCTAGAGACCGACCATTTTCATACGATCAGCACCCAAGCCCCCTCTCCACCCAAGCTAGGACCAAGGAGGGCCAGGCAATGGCTGCTGATGACTCGGCAGGTAGACCTGTAGAATTCCCCAACACACACCCCATCCTTAGCTCACAAGGATGGTAAGGTTGAAGCGACCAAAGAAACTAACGAGTTTGAGTGGGACTCGAACCCCAGTATGGCTTTCATCAGTCAGGGGATATGAACTAACGCCATATCTGTAAAGACTAGTGGGAACTGTAATGGGTCAAAATAAGACTCCTACACAATCGGTAAAGTTCTCCTTTCCGTGAAGCTTTATTTTACTTGCAAAAACCGACCGTAGAAATAGCCCGCGTCGCTAATGCGTAGGTGCGTAAACGCCCAGAAAAAAAAGAGCTCTTTCCTTCCATATTTATGTGAAAGGGTCGAGGTGAGGGAAGGTCGGTACCTTTGTCTACCCAAGAACTGAGAAGAAGAAGAAGAAGAAGAAGAAAGTAGAGTGTTCTAAACCGGAAAAAAACGACGAGCTTGAAACTCTTGAAATGGTAAAGACAGCGACTTTGAAGTTAATGTGCATTAGTTAACGAATAAACAGGCATGCACAGATGTACAAACAGTCATACATAAAGTATCATACAAAAAAATTGTATAAGAATATTTAACAAAGTCATGTAAAAAAAAGTGCCCTAGGCAAACACAAATACCACTGTCATTCAGAAAACATCAATCAATTACTTAAACTCGTAGAGTCATAAACAAATTCTACAAACAAATTCTAAACGTAACCAGACTTAAACACAATAAGTCCAAAACAAATTAATTCACAAATATTTATAAGACAAACATATAACCCCAGGGAGTTATTAACAAGTTCCAAAAACAACAAGATTCAGTTACAAAATACAACAGTACAGTGCTAACGTGTTTGCCTAACATTTGCATGGTGGCAGATCGATCCTAGCCCGGGACCGTGAGTTTAAGCTGTTTACTGGGGAGGCTACTGCTGTGGTTGAGAACCATAGTGGGGGGTTGGGCTTGCCCGGCTGACGTTCTGTTGAGCATTTATTCTGATGAAATTGGAACTGAAACCAGACACCTTTAACCTTTAAATACAAACAAATAAGATTATTTTTTTCTGACAACATCAAAAAAAAAAAAAAAAACAGCAATAAAACAAAGAATCAAGCACATGATTCTAAAAAAACAAATCGATTTAGACGCAAAATCTAATTAACGCAAACGAAAGCAGTCCTAAATAAAAGCTGATGCATTAAATGAATTCACAGTCATGCGTAAAATCATGCCTGTATACACATGAATAAATTCTACAAGCTAAAATTTGCCTTCATATATGCATTCAAAAGAAATAAAAAACCAAAAGATTCGTGCTTAAAATTGCACGTGCAAAAACAGCTATATATACGCCAATTTTTAGATGAACAATTAAGCACAAAGGGGCAGAAACAAAAACAGCTATACGCAATCTTTTACAAAAAAAAAAAAAAAAAAAACTATTAATACGTAATACACCTTACTAGGCAAAGTTCTACATTTTATAAGCAATATTTTACATAAAAACTATTAATACGCAATACGACTTACCAGGCAAAGTTCCACATGCTATACGGAATCTTTTACATGAAACCTATTAATACGCAATACGCCTTACTAGGCAAAGTTCCACATGCTATACGCAATCTTTTACATAAAATAACTATTAATGTGCAATACGCCTTACTAGGCAAAGCTTCACATGCTATACGCAATATTTCATATAAAAACAACTAATAATACGCAATACGCCTTACTAGGCAAAGTTCCACATTCAATAACAAAAAAACAGATTCATCCACGAGCAGCAAACGTGAGAACATTCATACACTCTAAATATAAGAACAAAATCATACGCAAAATTCCATATGAAAAACATACGAACACACAAGAAGGCGTGCGTAAACACAACTATATACAACACTAAACTATAAAATCAGACTCGTAAGCAAACACACTCATACGCAAACTTCTTCAAAAATGCGTAAACTATATGCAATAGTTCACTGCAAAACCAGACTCGTAAGCAAACACACTAATACGCAAACTTCTTCAAAAAATGCGTAAACTATATGCAATAGTTCACTGCAAAACCAGACTCGTAAGCAAACACACTCATACGCAAACTTTTTCAAAAAATGCGTAAACTACAGTATA
Organism: Palaemon carinicauda; assembly: GCF_036898095.1. Lineage (NCBI taxonomy): Eukaryota > Metazoa > Arthropoda > Malacostraca > Decapoda > Palaemonidae > Palaemon > Palaemon carinicauda. The sequence continues at coordinate 14,267,026 of NC_090730.1, forward strand.
TGCAATAGTTCACTACAAAATCAGACTCGTAAGCAAACACACTCATACGCAAACTTCTTCAAAAAATGCGTAAACTATATGCAATAGTTCACTGCAAAACCAGACTCGTAAGCAAGCACACTCATACGCAAATTTCTTCAAAGAATGCGTAACCTTGCAAGCACAAACCAAACCCCGAAGACATAAGACAGGACGTGTGACAGGACTCTAACACAGGTATTTGTGGGTCGGTCTTTTTTAGCGGGCGGCGGCCTCGCTTTGGTCTTCAATTAGGGCCTGGTCAAATATTACCGCCTTCCCAGACCGATGTTGGGGTGGGCCATACCCTTGGAGGATGCCATACCCTATTATTGAGTGACGACTCTGCGGAGAGGTGGATACCACACACACATACGCACTCACACACTCACAATTATGACTTACGACGAATCTAATTTTGGGATGTGGGGGTTCTCTCTCTCTCTCTCTCTCTCTCTCTCTCTCTCTCTCTGTTGCATAGTATTCTCTCTCTCTCTCTGTTGCATAGTACTCTCTCTCTCTCTCTCTCTCTCTCTCTCTCTCTGTTGCATAGTATTCTCTCTCTCTCTCTCTGTTGCATAGTACTCTCTCTCTCTCTCTCTCTCTCTGTTGCATAGTATTCTCTCTCTCTCTCTCTCTCTCTCTCTCTGTTGCATAGTATTCTCTCTCTCTCTCTCTCTCTCTCTCTCTGTTATATAGAGTATTCTCTCTCTCTCTCTCTCTCTCTCTCTCTCTCTCTCTCTAATTTTATCACGCTTTTATCCATGCTTTCGTTTCCCAACTGTTTTGGATCATTCTAATTTCTGTGACTATGAAATATCTTTTCCACAATCCAAACTTTAATTTCTGTATGTATTTATACCCTGTCAATAATTTACTGATAAAGAATCAGTGAAATAAATAACTTTAAAACCCTTTCGTTTCAAAACAAGACAAAGTATCGTATTTTCCTCTTTTGAAAAATAAATAAAAATGAATCATATCGAACCTAATTCTATATCACTTGCTCTTTTACGTTTGCTCATTGAATGCCAATTTATATCCATAAAGTTCCATCGGATTAAGTCCAACTTATCCCATCAATATAAATCATTTCCTTCAACCACATACCGTAAATAGCATCATCATCTTATCTCCTATAACCCATCACATCCTCTTATCTTATTACCAACACGTCATCCGACCCAACCCCCCCTGAGAGTTGAGAATCTTAAATATTGCCCTGAAGTTCTTGAACCAACTACTTTACAATGGCAATAACATCATCCAGACCCGACTGTGGTTCCGTGTTTTCTCACCAGGGTAACAGGGGTGCAATCATAGCCCTTCCAGCCTCTATTTCCAGGCCGAGTTGCGGCGCGTTTATCGAAATGAACCGATTGTCATGACAGGGCGGTGATGTTTCTAGCGTCATACTTAACAGGTTAATGGCTGTCCGTAGTTACCTAAATCAGAAGGGCCAATTTTGCGCCCTGGTTATTTCGTGCTTGTAAAAAGGGCCGCGGACCTATGTATGTCGCCCGGGGGCGATTTTCGACGGTAAGTGGTTTTTTCATCTTGCCGCCGCCACCCACTATACCCAGGTCGCTAATTGGCGGCATTCCCGGTCTGTTGCTTCTTCTTCACTTTTTTTTTCTTTTACTGTAATGGATTACTTACGAACTAATATCCAAGTATTCTTTCCTTTTTATGTTGGATGGCAGCATTATTAATGTACCAAATTCATAATCTTTCCTGTAAAACCTATATTAAATGTATTCTATTTCGTCGAAGAGACGACTGACAGATTATTATCATTATTATTATTATTATTACTAGCTAAGCTACAACCCTAGTTAGAAAAGCAAGATACTATAAGCCCAAGGGCTCCAACAGAGAAAATAGCCCAATGAGGAAAGGAAATAAAGGATTAAATAAACGATGAGAAAAAAATTACAAATAAATCATTTTAAAAAAACATTAACAACGTCAAACAGATATGTCATATATAAACTATAAAAAGACTTATATCAGCCTGTACATACGGTTGATGTTTCCATTCATCACCCATAAGAGAACCGCTCTTAACGTATATCTCAACAACCTTCGCAGGAATATTTCATCTCATTGCTATGAATTTCCGGTTAAGAATTCACGACCTTCAGACCAAGGTCTATAGACCTTGCTTCAGACCACATACGAATCCTACCTTAACAACGCAATGAAGTCATCACGTTTATCGTGTCCTAAGAAACTACCTATGACATCTCAATCGGGTGTTGCTTGGACGCGCATGAAATTGGTTTCCTGGATTCGATTGGCGATGGAACTTGTTTTCGTGTCTGTACTGTATATTCAATTTGTCTGATCGAAGGCGGAGGGATATTCGATGAACACGTCCGCTTTCCAATTGATTCTTAGTTATGTTATCGAAATTGCAGTGCGAATCAGATTCTCAATATTTTCACACACACAAATATATATATATATATATATATATATATGGATAAATATCAACATAATAGAAACAAATTTCTACCTCATACTTGGGATCGAACCCTAGCCCCTTCTGATGAAAGGCCAGGTCACTTCCAACCATGCCACCAGATGCCATATACACACACACACATATATATATATATATATATATGTATATATATACATACATATATATATATATATATATGTGTGTGTATATGGCATCTGGTGGCATGGTTGGAAGTGACCTGGCCTTTCATCAGAAGGGGCTAGGGTTCGATCCCAAGTATGAGGTAGAAATTTGTTTCTATTATGTTGATATTTATCCATATATATATATATATATATGTGTGTGTGTGTGTGTGCGTGTGTGTGTATATATATATATATATACTGTATATATATATATATATATATATATGGTGGATACTTTAACGTGGTGAAAGGCTTACGGTATCACCGTGATCAGTAAAGCTGTATCAATCACGGCCACCCATACTAGGTTGGTTTGCTGTGATCGATCAGACTGAAGTCTCCAACCTCAATCCGCAGTGGCCAGAGTGGTGATGAAAATGACTAAACACCAGACATGATTAAGGACATGTCTGAGACCTTTGTCCTGCAGTAGACTAGCAACGGTTGTATTTGTTGTTGTTATATATATATATATATATATTTATATGAGTGTGTTTGTGTGTTTGTGCATATATATATATATGAGTGTGTTTGTGTGTTTGTGCATATATATATATATATATATACATATATATATACATATATATATATATATATGTGTGTATATATATAACAACAATATATATATATATATATATGTGTGTGTGTGTATATATATGTATATATATATATATATATATACAGTATATTGAAATTAAGTCATTCACTTTTAACAAGAGGGTCCAAAGAAGAACAATGCAAGTCATTCTCACATTCATCATTCAATTACTGAATATCGGACGAACCCCTTATGCAGTAAAATATCCACATCAGTCACTTCACATATCCAGTATATACATGGTACTATTTACAGATACCCTACAAGCACTTATGCTTTTAAAGGTTGCTATGAGCGGTAGAGGCATTCTCCATCAAGCTAGGACCAAAGAGGGCCAGGCAATGGCCGCTGATGACCCAGCAGGTGGATCTACAGGCTCCCCCAAAACAATAGCATGCCAGTTTACAGACACTACTAGAAACTATCGAGCTTTATGAGGCTTAGAACTCCAGTCGAACTGATTGCGAGGCAGGGACGTTTTCAATATGCTAACATCAATGTTTTATTTCTAATAGGTCTTTCACACATCTAAATAACCAATTACAGGCCTTCTCTTCCTACCCTCTAAATACTATCTGAATATTCATTTCACTAGTCTACTTTTGTTTATTCTTTCCACAAGACCAAACCACCTCAAAATACCCTGATCTATTCATTCAAGTGTGATAATCTTTTTACCACTTCTGAGTATCTCCGCATTTCTCACCCCATAAATTCTTTATACAACCGTCAGCAGGCCTCCATCTTAATCATGTGCCTTTTTTTCCTATAAGGAACTCAATAAGTATAAGGTTCCTAGCTCCATACCACACACAAACAAGGCTAAGATCCACTTGAAACAACTAATCCCCATATTTAAAATTTACTACTTAGGTCTACAGAGAAATGCAGGGTTTCAACTGTCCCTGTCTATATTTTTTCACTTCGGTCAGGATCGAATCCGACCTTTTACACAAAAAGGGAAAGGCGAGAAGTTTAACAGAATTAGATGAGATAGTTTGCCAAGATAGCAGTGACACAAGGTCCACAAAATCCAAGAAACGTAGTAGAGTGTATTATGCTTTTATAGACTTTGGAAGTTGAGCGACGCAGTGCATGTAAAGGTTAACTTGCTGCTCTTGGGGGGGGGGGGGTGGATTTTGAATTCGGTTATTTATCTTGATGCATAATAATTTTACTGATATCAAATCGAATACAAATCAGATATTAAAACGAAGTAAATTCCTGTAACCCAAAAATACGAAAATAACATAACGTGAACAAATCTGAAACCGCGAAGAAGCTGCTGTTGATTTACACCTGAATAATAAAACGAATCTAGGAAACTCGATCGATAGCCCAAAAAGCTAGCCAAGGAGGAGAGAGAGAGAGAGAGAGAGAGAGAGAGAGAGAGAGAGCGTACGTATTCACTTCCCGTACCAATAAGCAACTTAATTGGATGATATATATTTCCTCGATCGATTTCCCAGTTGTTACAGTAGTCTCGTATTCGAATGATTTATTTCCTCGTAGCTAATGAAGTGCCTGTCACGACATCACGAAACCAGATCCAGCGAACACACGCAATCATGCGAGAAGCCAGCACATAGCATATACCACCGCATACTCACGCAAGGGAGTAATTCTGAACTGCTCCCTGACACAGGATAATCTATATCGATCTAGCTAGCGTGCTGCAATTTATTTCATTCGCAAATTCTTCTAGAATTTGTTGGTATGAAGATATTTTCCCTCTTGCTCTTGCCAGCATTTGGTTCCTAGCTTATGGCAGGCTACAGATGTGTGTAATCATTTACATCACCAATAGGCCTAGTTAGTGGTAGTCTCAGTGAAACATGAGCTAAAGTTGTTTCGATTATTTCTAATTTTCATAAAAACTACTTTAAGAGAGAGAGAGAGAGAGAGAGAGAGAGAGAGAGAGAGAGAATAATTCTGCGTAATTCCGAGATGAAAAGAAAAGATCGGAAAGTGACCTTACCTCATAGTCTATCCCTATATTTACTTTAGAAAAAAACAAACATTTAAATAACCTTCTTTTCATCATCTCTCTATCTTTTTTATTTCTAAAAGAAACGTGCGTGAAATCAAAGGCAGAAGATGGTTTCAATGGGACTCTTATGTTTATATATTTTTAGTATAGTCTTTTCATTTTGATTACATTTCTGCTTCTCTTTATAGGGTGTGTCGAATTAAAAGCAGAACCTAGTCTCTTTAAGTAAACGTTTTTATTCATTCATATGTTTATTTGCCTATACATTTATCTATATATTTGTTTCTTTATGTCTTTCTATTTACCAAAAAGTAGAATGACTTCAAATTTCTTATTGCGAGCCATGGTTCGTATCAAAGGCTGAAGTTGGCCTTGTGGTAATAGTAGCATTAGTATAGTGGATTTGCCTCTGAAACGGCTCTCTGTAGGCGAGCCTTTTATTTGTTTTTCTTACGCCGGACTAGTCTCTTTTGTCTCTCCTCACCCGAAGCTTATCTCCCTGAACTAGAGCGACCTGGTGACGGGTGGCTTCTGTTCCGTTCCGTCCTTTTATGCTTTTAGACGGAGCTTGCCTAAGGCCGCGCTGAGTGACATCTGGCGGCTTCTCTTGGCTCTGTTATTTGAGGACAATCACTTGTCTTATTCCAAGAAGAATTAAAAAAAAAAAAAAAAAAAAAAAAACGAGAAATTCCTTTAACCTTTTATCCAACTTGAAACGAAGTGAACGTGTTATAATAAGAGAAAAAATTAGAGGTTTAAGAAAGTAAAACAAAGAACAAAATGGTTTGTCTTAAAAAACTGTTAGTTAAACGAACATCATTGTAAATACAACTAGAGACGTTTTATTTATTTCAAATAAACAACAAAGAAATAAATAATCAATTTCCTTAACTGTTAGGAGTTGGTATAGGTCTACGTTGAGAGGATAATCAAATCAATTCGTACAATCCAGGCCTACATGAAACTCATGTTGGTATTTCAACCAAGATATTATAAGAGAGAGAGAGAGAGAGAGAGAGAGAGAGAGAGAGAGAGAGAATCTCCCCATAAATAGTTTTATCATTTAAAAATCCGCACTTTCAAACTGATAAAGATGAGATTTTTTAACATTTTCTATTTGCATCTTGAATTGTTATGTTCAGTGAACTTTGTGTTTTCCTTTTAAGAAATTTTATCTCATTCACAATAAAACAAATAGGAATATAATCATTGTAAGTCACGATTACTCTACGAAAATACGATCTTTTGTATTTTACTGCATAGGTGAAATCATAAAAAATTCTATATGAAAGCTTTGCAGCATCTCTCTCTCTCTCTCTCTCTCTCTCTCTCTCTCTCTCTCCGCATTTCATTTTGTCCACTAGATACGTTGTCGTCTTTCCTTTTAATCACTGAATGAATTACATATTTTGAGTTGAATAAATCGTGAATTGCATCTTCTTTTTTATCAAAGGTAACAGAGTTTATTATTATTATTATTATTATTATTATTATTATTATTATTATTATTATTGTTATTATTATTATTATTATTATTATTATTATGCAACTTTTACCTTTAAGAGTCTGCCCTTATTTTGACCCGTCAATAAATTATCTTCGGTTCAGAACAGCAATTACAGTTGTGTAATAAATGATTACAAGAAAAATCCACAAAACAATTTCTATTTTACTTTTTATCGTCGTAAGATTAGTCTTACTTTGCTAAAATTATTCCTTTAGCATTAGATTATTTATTCATCGTGATAAATAGAAGGTTATATGGTTCAGTAAACTTATACTATATAAACTTTATGTAACCTAAGCTTACTGTTTCTGCATCTAGGAACTATACTCGTACGACACACACACACACACACACATATATATACACACACACACACACACACACACACACATATATATATATATATATATATAAATGCAACCGACTCCACTGCAGGATAAAAGCCTTAGACATACCCTTATTCATGTAAGAGGTTTGGCCAGTTTTCAACACCACGCTGCCCAGTGCAGATTGGTGATGATGGGAAACTTTTGTCCGATTGCTCGCAACAAATTAATCTAGTATGGGTGCCCCTGACTAGTACAGCTTTGCTGATCATGGTGATACACAAACTCTTTCACCACAGTATCCCCTTGTGTGTGTGTGTGTGTGTGTGTGTGTATATATATATATATATATATATCAGATTGTCTACAGGTGATTCCTTGTTCGTTTTCCTTTGTACCTCTGAACCGCCTTCCTAAAATGGATTCTGAACCTAATCTTTAAGTTATATCTGTTCCAATCTCTTAAATTCTTTTTTACAAGCAATAAACAAAAAGGAGCTTTAAGCACAATAAAGAGCCGAACCAAAGAACTCAAGAAACAAGAAAAAGAAATAAGATATATCTCAAGATTTGCCAAATTAGGAATAGCGTGTATAAATTGTAATTATGCTTGATAAGGAGACGGTGAGTTGGCAAAAGTACCAGAACATTAGATATTAGGCTTCATCATTTTCGTACCTCTCCTCTGAGTAGTCAAAGGACGAAATGGACTCAGACTTTTCATACAAGAAGAGCTCTGAGTTAGCATTAGGCCTATAGGCCTAAGCGTTACTGATGGTGTTACCCTTCGTAGAATCGTAAGAGCTGTGGTATTAACAAGATGTAAGGAGGTTATATATACTTTCCTTGACAGGAAAGTACTTGGTAGGGTACGTACTTCTAGGAAAAGTAATATATAGATGTTAGAGTAATCCCACTTATATGAGTTTTCTCGAGCGTGAACTGACAGATCATACAAACCAAAGTGAATGTATTATTATATCATGTATTAATATTCAAATATTAAATTTCTTAATAAAGAATTTTGTAAGTTAAATAAACTTGAAGTTAAGGGCATGAGAAAATTAGCCAACAATGTAATACAAAGAGAAAATGAAAAATGAATAAAAAGTAGTCTGAGAAAATAAGTAAATGATAATTTGCAGGCTGCATGCCGTGGTAACTGGAGTGTGAAGATTTATTGTTATTTGTTATGAATGAGAAATCTTGCGTTAACATCTGGTAATTAAGCCGTCGGTGTTTTTGTCATACATTTAAGAGAGAGAGAGAGAGAGAGAGAGAGAGAGAGAGAGAGAGAATACTATGTAACAGTGTTTTATCCAAAGATTTAAACTTTCAAATAATAGTAATAGAAAATATACTAACCACATCATTAAAGAGACCGAATTTCATTTTAGTGAAATCCTATTTAGACTTCCACGGTTAGGCCTACGAGCTTGGGTTTTGTCAGCATAACATCCCGAACGAGAAGCTAAAAAGAAGGGAATAGGCCTAATCCTTCAAAAAGTAGCCGCCGACTCTTGCCACAATAGGAAAATTTCCCCCATTTCAAAAATTTCTCGGTCTTTCCTAGAAGCCCTCAAGCGAAAGGCCCCAGATGGCCATTCAATACTCACGTCCGATTCCCCCTCTTCGAACCTTAGCCCACTATGGTGTATTTCAATACCTGTTCTCCTTGACGAGAAAAGCTGTAATGTAGAACTAGATTTTATACTAAATTTAATAGGAAAAATTAAAATGCTTCACTGTAGTGTCAAATTAGTAAAAAAAAATATTACACAAAGTATAAACGACTCACATTCGAACAGAACCGTAGCCTACCCCCGTGTTGTATTTCTAAACATCCCGCCATAATACCTCGTATTGTAAACTTTCCCTGGCCACTCACCAGACCGTCGGTAGCGATAACAGGACTACAGACATATGTTAATAAAGTACATTTGACAGACAATAATAATCCAAGTCGATCCCTGGAAACGATACACGTAAACTCCGACTGAAATGCTATCTGTTATTTCCAACTAACGTATGACACCCGATCACAATGGTCCCCCATTTCCATATCGTGTTCGCAAAACCTCTCTCCAGACTGATTGGGAATAATGTTGTATTATGTGTATTTTATAAGTAATCGTCTACTGTTGTTTTGTTCCCCCCCCCCCTGTTCCTAATGCTACGAAGCCTAACAAGAATTTCCGAAAGGCGGTAGGAGACCTCAGACATTGCATAGCGAGACAATTAAGCGGAAATACATTTCCTGTGAACGGTATGATGGAAATGAGACAGTGAGACTAACCTGGTTTTAGCCTACCACTGTGTTGGTTGGTTGCCGTTACATGCAATGTCCTTCTATGAAATTATGTTAATATCCTTTTCAAAAGGAAAACAAGTACCGTTAAAAGGTGTTTATAATTCATTGATTATCCTTGTGAAATGTCAGCTCGCTCAGATTATGTGAATATAAGCCTAGATGGGGATATAATTCCAAAAGTGAGGTTGATGGGGAGTTAATCAGTAATCTGTAGGCCTAACTATTAATTTAAAAATATCAAATAATGGACTATTATCATAACTACACCTGCAAGGACGCTGCATCAAGGGAAAGGGTTGAATGAAATGCGAAAATCTCAACCATGTTAAATATAATTGTTTTTAATATGCATTATATATCTAAAAAATACACATATTGCAATTATTATTGAGTGTTTTTCTCAAGCCAAACAAGACTGTCTATGTAGCGTACCATAAACTTTCACAATTCTACGTTAGAGTTCTCTTGCTTGAAGATGCACTCAAACACACTTTTCTGTCATTTTTCTATTATTGGTTTTAAACCATATTGCATAGACTTTAGGATGCTAAGGAGGCCTCCAGGTTCATCAAGAGGTAGACTTTTTTTCTGATTATTTTATATTTGATTTTCTTTTACAAAACCATCTCTCTCTCTCTCTCTCTCTCTCTCTCTCTCTCTCTCTCTCTCTCTCTCATTGTCATGTACATGTCATATTTTTTCATATTTTTCTTTTATAATTTAGTTTTTACTTCTCTGTTTCTTTCTCTGAACTAGATTGGCTTCCCTGTTAGGCATCAAGGGCTTGTAGCCTTCTGTTTTTTTTTTTTTTTTCCTTGTGTAGATTTGTGATGATAATAGAAATAATAACCTGCCTGCTTTCCTTTGTCAAAATGGCAGGACCAATAATAAAGTTAGATGGAACTGGTCTCATATTACCAAAGACTCTTCTTATGTTAACAAGTTTAATTTCGTATTTAATTCTTGGATGAAGCTTCTCGTCCGTCTTTTAAAAAGGGTCAGGCAATCTATAAAAAGAGAGAAAAAATGTGAACGAACGTATTATTGTTGTGGTTGATGAAATCGGCCATATGCTAGCACGGTCTCCTGCTCATAATAACAGCCCGATACAGCATTAACAACAGGTCTAGTTTGGACTTCTGATTTCAGTCTCTTTAATACAAAAGTTAAGTTATTAATCGGTTATTCACCTCCACTAAAAGACTTGACAAAACTGATTGTGGTGGTATATGTAGTAACGTCTCTGATTGGTAATCGCCAGACTGGGGTTCAAGTCCTGCCCAAACTCACCACCCTTGTGAGTTAAGGGCGGAGGTTTGGGGGAGGCTATAGGTCTATCTGCTGAGTCATCGGCAGCCATTGCCTAGCCCTCCTTGGTCCTAGCTTGTGGGGAGTGGGTGATTGGGCGCTAATCATAATATAAATGGTCAGTCTCTATGGCATTGTCCTGCTTGCTAGGGTACTGTCACTGTCCCTTTCCTCTGCCATTCTTGAGTGACATTTAAACCGAGATAGCTTATAGATGGCATGAAAGTGTGATAATTTACTGAAAGGAACAAAAGGTTCAGTATAGATTACTGAACTCTGACCAACCAACACAGACTCCATACTTGTTATTTATCAAATAATTTGACACGCAGAAATTGTACTTTAGTTTCCAATATTTTTTGAAGTCGTACACCGACGTTTGCATTGTTTTCAGCTAGAATTTTGTACATTAAACTTCACTTTTTATCCATTGCGTTTCGTTGCATCTGTGTATCCCTCTTACGGATTCAATTCCGTAAATCTACCTTCCACGTGTATCTTCAAACCATCCAAAGGGGCCCATACACGTTCAAAAAAAAAGCTTCAAAATTTTGCATCAAAATTTTGACGTGTAACTTTGATACAAAATTTTGATGCATTCTTGCCCACACACGTTTAGGCGTTTTTCCCATCAAAATTCAGTATCGTCAAAATCTTCGACATGGATGCATCAATGGCCATGGCACTAGTGCTAGCATTGGACTCTGATAAACCTCATTTCATATATAAACTATAAAAAGAGACTTGTGTCAGCCTGATCAACATAAATACATTCACTGGTAGTTTGAACTTTTGAAGGTCTTATCCTTCAACATTCGCCGACAACCCGAATGACTAAGCGCTATACACAAGACTAAGGACATAAGTATACACATTACAGACCATTCCAAATCCCTGTAATAAAATGTATATATATATATATATATATATATATATATATATATATATATATATATATATATATATATATGTGTGTGTGTGTGTGTGTGTGTGTGTGTGTGTGTGTGTGTGTGTGTATGTATGTATATATACCGGTATATAAATATAAATCGATTAATTTGAACGTGAAATGTGTGAAATAATACGTTAATCAATTAAATGATCTACCAAGATATAATAATAATAATAATAATAATAATAATAATAATAATAGTAGTAGTAGTAGTACTAGTAGTAGCCATCCTTAAACAATATGAATAACAACTCAAAGAAGAAGAAGAAGAAGAAGAACAACAACAACAACAACAACAACAACAACATCAACAAGAGTTCTTCCTTGACAATGAAACCTGTAATTACAAATAGTTAACACTTAAAAACCATAATTTTAATCGGAAATTCTCGGTAAAAATATATTGTTTTCGGTCGTTTACTATTTACTATTAATTGCCAAGCTACAACCCTGGTTGGAAAAGCAGGATATGCTACAAGCCCAGGGGTCCCAACAGGTAAAAAAAAATAGCCCAGTGAGGAAAGGAAACAAGGAAGAATTTAATATTTTAAGTTTTTCAGATTATATATATATATATATATATATATATATATATATATATATATATATATATATATATATATATGTGTGTGTGTGTGTGTGTGTGTGTGTGTTTGTATGCATATATTTCATAGATATATCTGTGTATGTGCACTAATACAAAGAAATCCTGCATTTTTCATTCGTGGCTAAAGAAAAATTAACCGTAACCAGAGAGATGGATCCAATGTAGCACTGTCTGGACAGTCAAAGGACCCAATAGCTCTCTAGTGTTAGTATTTCAACGGGTACAAGAAAGAGGTAGAATAATCAAAGCGTCGAATAAGTAAACGATCGAATAAGCAAAAGAGTCAAATAAATTAGGGGTTGAATATGCAAGGAGTCGAATAAAAAAGAGGTAGAATAATCAAGGGGTCGAAAAATTCAATCAAAAATTTCTTCTCGGTCTCCTTCTTCACAGACATGGTGATCCTATCTCCTCGTCAGTCACCTGCGAACTAAAAAGTTTGATCAAAATTATGACAGGAGCCCACACGCATCAAAAAATTTGACGACTCGTCAAAAAATATCAAACGGATTTGATCCATCAAAATTTTGCTTCAAATCTTTTTATGACATCAAAACGTCCTACACACACTTAAATTTTGCATCAAAATTTTGATGCAAAATTTTGACGCTATTTTGAACGTGTATGGGCCCCTTAAGATTTAAAGCTCTGGGCAATCTGATCACTCACTCAAAACATATCTGGTACATGTCCGACGTTAACGCTCTCTCCCTCGTCCTTTTCCTCCATGGTTGGAGAGCTTAACACCTACTTGTTACTATATCTCGATATTGTCTATAGATTAAGCTAATCTTCCCAGTCAGCCTTTCAGGGTAGTAAGCAACAGAGAGAGCTAGAGAGAGAGAGAGAGAGAGAGAGAGAGAGAGAGAGAGAGAGAGAGAGAGAGAGAGAGACCAATGGATACTATCAAAATTCCTTTTAATCTCCCAAATATATAGTAACCTAATTTGTAATGCATTTGCGAGTATTCTATTTAACTGACAATGTTTTCATCATTCATGAATTGTAATATTTCTCGAATTTTATGACTTTAGAAAGGTAGATTTACAACGCTTCACCGAGTGTTTTCCCGAGCGGCTGTCATAGAAGTCGGCTCCTGCCACTGAAAAGACGAATTTATTGCCCCACAACCTGGTTAAACGGTATTATTTGTGTTGGTCTTAGATGTGTTAGGTGAAGGGAACAGAAATGAAGAGTCGTGGTATTTGCTATATGCAGATGATTTGGTGATTTCTGCTGAAAAATGAGGAAGAATTAATAGCCATACATGAAAGTAGAGGGGCAGTTATAAAACAGGTAGAACAAGTTAGGTACTTGGGATCTACTATAAATCAGGAGGGAGGATGTGAGACAGTGAGGCTGAAGTTGAGAATAGGATAAAGCAGCATGGGGAAAGTGGAGGGAGGTAACTAGAGTGGTATGTGATAGGAAAATCCCAATCAAGGTAAAAGTTAAGATCTATAGCACAGCAATAAGACCAGTGTTAATGTACGGATCAGAAACTTGGGGTTTAACGAAAAGAGGAAGCAAAACTTAAGGGAACTGAGATGACAATGCTGAGGTGGAATATGGGAATATCATTTCTTGAAAGATTGGAAAATGGTGAAATAAGAAGTATGGCAGGCATAGTAAAAATTATAGTGTCACGACTGCGATGTTGTGGTCACGTTTTGCGGATGGATGGGAAGGGGGGGGGGAGAGTGAGGAGGGCTTGGGAAGAACCTGTGTGGGGGGAAAAGATCAAGAGGGAGGCAGAGAATTAGATGGCCAGATAAGGAGAAGGATGATATGGAGAGAAGAGGTTTTGTGGAAGAGGAAGCCTTTCATAAAAGGCATCGAGGAGGGCGCATCAGGCCACCGACCCCTTAATGTAGGGATAACGGTGGGGAAGAAGAAGAACCTATATAGTAAACGTGGAGCCCTATAGAATATTATAAATAATATCAGACAAATTATCTAGAGGGTCCAAATAGGACCGAATTTGCGTTCCGGGGGTCTACACCGGACCCCTTGAAACCCTTTCATAGAGATTTTTCTGAACGAGAAAGTCACGTTCGCAATAAATATAGGTTTATGATTTTCATAGCCAATATGACTCGCCAAAAAATAAAATAAACATGTTTGTATCAATGTCCTGAGTCATGCAATTCTCATACAACACTCTGCTCTTTGTTATGATTCCTTTATGCATCAGACCACGTCTTCGGCAATGGTTTATAAGGAGTAGTGTCTGCTGTTGCATCATAAGATATTGGCGTTAGCAGAATATAAATGAGTTTTCTGCTGGTTTTGCTCTTGGAAGCAGTTTAACCTCCATCCCCGTGGTAGCGTAAGAGACAATTTTCTGTAATCCTTCATCTGTGATTTCCTGTAATTCTTATTATTTCAATGATGAGGATAATTGCACGGACAGTCCAGTAATCTTTTCTTGTCCAGGCTAGAGCCGAGAGGAGAGCATTGCATGGAAACGAGATGCGAAAAGGCTGGGGTCTGACCAAGAAGGGAGCGATAGACTTGTCTATTTAAGTCTTTTGAAGGTAGGAAAGCAAGGGCAGAATTCCAAGCCTTGACATTTGAGTGAAAGAAATATTCACCAGACTTTATAAGTCGAATTATGGGACTAAATGTATTATGTTTCTTCTCTTTAGGCTGACGGGTAAGGCAACTGAATAGGCCTAATTTTGCCTTTCCCAAGCTCAAAGGCGAAATTATAGGGAGATGTAGAGCAGTCGAAACGGATTATATACCCGCTTGTCAGAGAGAGAGAGAGAGAGAGAGAGAGAGAGAGAGAGAGAGAGAGAGAGAGAGAGAGAGAGAGAGAGAGAGAGGACCCTCTGGACAAGTTGAAAACAAATCCAGTATTTCTACATGGATCTCAAAATCTAATCTTTTAAGGTTCTCATCATTTATGAATCATAATGTTTCTCATATTTCATGAAAAGAATTCTTTGTTTTTATGAAACAGAATTTTTTTTTTCACAACATTAAGCAATAAACACGGTCATTTACGCACTAAACAATAACAACGCAATGAAAAAACTGTTATTCAAACTCCTCTTCTTGGTTGTTTACCCAAAACTCCGCGCTTAGCCAATTCTGTTGTTTTGATATTCTTTGCCTGTGTCCAGAGTGAGTTCACCGTTTATCGCCCCCTGTCAAACCTGTTTGTTTTGGACGTATCTTCAGATATAATCTGGGGGGGGGGGGGGTTGGATAAGCATTTACTTGCGACATGAATGCAATTGTCATAAAAGGTTTCACCTTCAAAATTATTATTATTATTATTATTATTATTATTATTATTATTATTATATTATTATTATTATTATTATTATTATTATTATTATTATTATTATTATTATTATTATTATTGGCATGACAAGATTGGAAATGAGACAATGAAACAATAAGAAAGATTACTCGAGTGCCATATGTTGATGAGATCATGATGAGGGGTATGTGGAGATGGTTTGGACATGCTCTTCGCACTCTCCAAGAGAGATTAGTTCAGCAAACGTTCAGTTAGGATCCACAAGGCACTAGAAGAGTTAGAAGACCCAGGCCTACCTGACTGAGGACTATGAGGCGCGAAGTAGGAGATGAGTAATGGAAGAGTATTGAATTAAAACCTCAAGATAGAGACGATTAGCGAAATCTAACCGAGGCCCTTTACGTCAATAGTCGTAGGAGGATATTATTATTATTATTATTATTATTATTATTATTATTATTATTATTATTATTATTATTATTATTATTAGCTACGCTGCAACCCAAGTTGGCAAAGCAAAATGTTATAAGCACGAGGGCTCCAACATGGAAAATAGCCCAGTGAGGAAAAGAAATAAAGAAACAGATAGAACAGTGTGCCTGAGTGTACCCTCAAGCAAGAGAACAGTCTGAAAGAAATTGTTCAGGAATAGGAATGAAGTTTTGAAATTGAAATATTCGTCACATATCCTACAGGGATCATTCCTCAGAAGATTACGTAAAAGTAGCTCTAATCCGATTTCCTTTCCTATAAAGTCTCACCATTCGCCCATCTACCCGTAGACTTAGGTCGTGACTTTAATATTCTCAATCTTCACATAAAAATGGATTCATTATATTATTATTATTATTATTATTATTATTATTATTGGGTTTGAAATCATTATTATTATTATTATTATTATTATTATTATTATTATTATTATTATTATTATTATTATTATTATTATTATTATTATTATTATTGGATCTTAAATTATTATTGGGTTTGAAATTATTATTATTATTATTATTATTATTATTGTTGGATCTTAAATTATTATTATTAAAACTATTATTCTTTTAAAGTTATTGTTACCAATAAAAATATTAAAATTAAAACTTTCTTTAACTACCAAGCCTATCAGCTATTGGCTCTCATAACCATAGTAATTACAACGCCAATTTGTAACATCGGGCCAACCAATAGCTCTGTTATCTACCATACCTCAGACGCATCTACACTTTTTCTGTTGTCGGCCATATGCCAGCACCGATCCTTGCTATTTAACAATCCATAGAATATCTAAAAGCATTGCTAGCTATGTCATGTGATAGCCAAGACCATTTTGGAATTCTTCGGACATCTTTTCCAGCACATTTTGAGAACACTTTTCCTTGAGCTATGGTAAGCAGCTCTTCTTGGAGAAGGACACTCTAAAATCAAACCATTGTTCTCTAGTCTTGTGTAGTGCCATAGTCTCTGTACCATGGTCTTCCCCTGTCTTGGGTTAGAGTTCTCTTGCTTAAGGGTACACTCGGGTACACTATTCTATCTAATTTTTTCTTCCTCTCGTTTTGTTAGAGTTTTTCTAGTTTATCTAGGAAATATTTATATTTATGTTGTTATTGTTCTTAAAATATTTCATTTCTCCTTATTTCCTTTCCTCACTGGGCTATTTTCCCTGTAGGGGCCCCTGGGCTTATAGCAACCTACTTTTCCAACTAGGGTTGTTGCAAGTAATAATAATAATAATAATAATAATAATAATACTCTCTTCGGTTGTGGTGGTCTATTCCTAACGACCCTGCCTGGACTGGATTGAACTGGGATTCGAGACCCGCCCAAGCTCTGTTGTTTCTCGTAGTGTCGGCAACCCCACCATCCTTGATGGCTAAGGATGGAGTCATCAGCAATCATTTCCTAGTCCTAGCTTGGGCGCTGATCATAATATGATCAGTCTCTAAGGAACTGGTACTGTCCCTTGTCTCTGTCATTCATGAGCATCCTTAAATTTAAACCTCTGTCAGTTCAACGTATTGTTCCAAAGGACATCTTACCCACAATGAATGATTTGAAGACCCACAAGCAGTTCTGTTTCTTTACGATCTTGGTCGCCTTCATATACCCTCGTCATTAATGTTCGTATTTCACACATTTTCCAGGTTTAGTCAAGTTTTATATCGCTTTTCGATCTCTAATATATCCCAAATATACATTAATTCCATGCGAGATTATGCGCAGTTCTCTGCTATCAAATTTGCATAATTCACTCCATTCTGTATTGAACAACTCGCAGATTTAATCAAATTATATTTACAATCTCCTTTTATATCTTTATATGTCAATTTTGTGTTTTTACATTGCTATTCATCTTTTAATAAACACCATTCACTTCTGTGACAGTCACCTCTACCTTCAAAATTGTATTTGTTAATTCTAAATTGCCTTAACCTAAAGATCAAAAGTCACTAATTACTAAAAATATTGACTGAATCCTATTTTTCCAGCAATAGAAACATATGTCCGATCTCCCCTAATCTTTGTGTCGGTACATTAGTCTTAAAACCAAGTTACTATTAATTGACATATTATTTTCGTTAAGTTTCTTTTTTCATATTTTATCCTTATTACCTATAAGCTTCCATCCATTAATATTCCTTCTACCACACTTCAGTTTTGGATAAAAAATCTGCATTCTTTTATTTTGTTTTTCTCTCATATTTATGTGTCTATGGCCACAAGCTTTTTATTAATCCAAGAAGCAGCATAGTTGAATAACAGAAATTCAATTATTCATATATTACGTGAACTCATAAATCTTTGCTAACAATCGTTCTACTCTCTCTCTCTCTCTCTCTCTCTCTCTCTCTCTCTCTCTCTCTCTCTCTCTCTCTCTCTCACACACACTCACACACACACACACACACACACACACACACACACACACACACACACACATATATATATATATATATATATATATATATATATATATATATATATATATATATATATATATATATATATACTGTATATATATCCACAAACTAAGCGTTTTATCAATCTGGGATAGGGTGTAAGCCTACTGTTCTGTGCTTGGGGTAAAGTTCTCTTGCATGAGGGTACACTCGGGCACACTATTCTGTCTTATTTATTTCCCCCTTTTTTTAATTGCTTATAATTTGTATATGGAAAATTATTTAACTGTGTTTACTGTGCTTGAAATCTTTTATTTTGATTGTCTATTACTTCTTTTGTCGTTTATCTATTTCCTTATTTCCTGTCCTCACTAGACTCATTTTCCCTGCCGGAGCCCTTTGTTTTTCCAACGAAGGTTGTAGCTTAACTAATAATAATAATAATAATAATAATAATAATAATAATAATAATAATAATAATAATAATAATATTCCCAAGTCGCCCAGTGCTGCCCATTTGATAGAACAACAATATCAATCAAACTTTTACTGACATCATCTGAATTGTAATAAGAATAATGGTAACCTAATTGTAGTAGTAGTAGTAGTAGTAGTAGTAGTAGTAGTAGTAGTAGTTGTTGTTGTTGTTGTTGTTGTTGTAACCACAGTCTGCATTATCATTATCATCAAGGAATTTGCGGGTGTTTGTTGTCCACATTTTTTTTTCAACCGTCTTTTGTTTCCATTCATCGACTCTTTGTAAGCCATTTGCCGAGTGAGTGTCATATTTTTTTTTATCCTCTGAGACTTTGCAATAAAAGATCTTCTGTTTTAAATGTACGTTGTTTCTCTTTATTTGGATGTTTGTAACCTTTTACTCAAAGTTCGGCTCAACTATATTTCAGACAGTTGTTTTTCTTTAATTGTAGTTATTCGTCTTTCGAGTGGTAAGCATTATTTAATTGTTACTGAAAAACACAATTTAGTAGGAGAGGTCAAATAATTCTGAGCCATTGAAGAGTAAGTTATATTTTAAAACGTCGAGCTTATCTGTGTGAACAGCGCAAGGCCTCAACATACCGTAACCCGTAATCTATAATGGGAATAGTCTTGTCATCTCATAACAAGGTCTAAGAAATACACACTCATGTTTGTAACTAATTACACGAGAGCTGTTGACCATTTTTTATGGCATTTACATACTGTAGATTCAAAATCAATTATAATACACTGTAAGGAGCAGTAAGTTACGGTAAATCAAATTAAGATATTAATTCTCAAAAGCAAATTAACATATATAAATTCAACATTTCATTAATGAGTCGATCAATCTGTAAACAAAAAATCAGATGTTGACGTTTCAGTTGTGTCAAGAGTGCCATTGAGCATCTTACAAGCACCTGCTTAAAAAAAGAAATAAAAAAATAGTGCGGGTTGGGTGATCCATTGCACTCGTCAATATTGTGATGATGGCTGGTGTACCTTGCCAGCTACTCATTTTTCTTGTTTTTATTTTAGCTTTTATTTGATTATTCTATAGTTCAATTCAATGTATTTAATAGAGAATAATTCACGAGCGTTAGTACTAACGATACAGACAACAATTTTGTAGTAGATATTTATGTATTTTTATTGAAGTACAGATGGCATTCTCTGGAGGCGCGCAGGAATACCATTTAAAATCCAGAGCAACTGCTGTGTTGTTTACATCTTGCTAAATGCTCGTAATCACGACCATTTATAATAATAATCTGTCTAGATCGTAAATTTTGTAGTTTCTTTGTTAAACGAATAGGCGTATTAAATTATTAAACTTAGGTAATAGTTTAACACTTATAATGCGTATTTTATCAAGCTACATATATAACTTGAAATATAATATATTACTCGTATATATTCAATGAAAAATATAACCTAAAGTATATAAAAAACGACCTTTTCAGCGACATGTCGAATTCCAAAGGGAACTAGTTTGTTAGGCGGAGTATGCACCTGATCGAGAGCTCAGTGGCTCGATCGATGCAGTAGTGTAAGGAGGTGGAAAGTGGCTGTAGTTGGAACGTTACTGTTTTATCTCTATTTTTATAGATATACGAACCGGATTTACTGTGAACCTACGAGCTGGTGTGCTGAATTGGAGGGTAAGCAATTAATCCGAACCATTTAGCACCGTCAGGGGTCAATAGACCCGTTGACAGATGCTTCAGATCAGTGGATTTTGTTGTGAGCTGTGGTCTACTTGGGTGTGTATGTTTGTGTGTGTATCTGAATAACGTGAATCGGTGTTAAGAGATATACTCGAGTTCCTATGACTCAGGAGATCCTCCAAGCATTTCCTGTCCTCGTATCGGGCGATAAGCAATGGGAAGGAGAGAACAATGGCTCGCAACATCCTTCCATTCCTTCGAATGTGTCACCGCATCGCGTCGTATATTGGGGGACGAATCTCTGTTGTCCGATGGAGGGAGAAATTATTAGCCTAAATTTATTTGATTAGAGTCGTATGGTGTGGTGGGAGTTGTTAGCCTCTGTTAGCGTAATAAATCAGGCGATAGGTTATCAGCAGTGTTATCCAGATAACGTTGGGAACTTTGACGAGGTTACCCAAAGGTGTGTTGTGATGCAAATAAGTTTTAGGTATTTATTTGATCGAAAATGCCTTATCTTTCATAAGTACCGTAAATGATGTTCTCTGCAGCTATTTTGGAGGAAGTTTCGGTTATCGAAGAACTGGCAAGTTAACTGGGCTGGGTGTGGTGGTGGGTGTTCACCCCTTACTGAGGAAGGATGCTGTCACCAAGTTAGGCTAGGTTAAGCGGTAGATTTTTATTTTGCTACAATAATTGAAATTATGAGTTCTGGGTATGTGTAGAGGCAATTTTAAGATTTCTGAGATATTCGAATTTAAAGATAGCAGATTGTATGTATGATAGCGGACACTGTGTGTATGATGACAGCCAACTTTAGATACATCAATTAATGGTAGTCTTACGGAGGGGGGGGGGGGCGTTGTTATACCTTCAATTAGTTAGTAGTTAAGGACAGCTTGTAGGTTAGGGGAGTTTAGGTTAGTTGGTTCCTATTTTCGGAGGCTTTGTATATTAGCGGCCAGTTCCTCATGCATTGATTGAAAATGGACCTAAACTTTCCCCCCCCCAACCTAACCTACAAGCCGTGTCCTTACCTACATACTTAGCTGGCCGCTATCCTACATACACGCCCCATTTTCTATGCATGTAGGAGGAACTGGTTGCTGGGTTTCATTGTAGTGTATTACAGGGCAATGTAACCTAGGAAAACAACTACTTTTTCTTTTAGAAAAAATTACGCTCTCTTGGAAAATGACTCGTTCCCGTCGCAAATGAATAGTTTCAGAAATATATATACATCTATATCATCCGATAATGGGGGACCGGTTGCTGATATAAAAACGGCTCCAAAATAGTTAAAACTGAATAGTCCCATTTCAAAAGTAATACAATCTAATTCAAAGTTCCCACCTGATAAAATGCCTGTCTTAATCTCCCATGGGACTATGCCTCCTTGCGACCCTCTATAGGACTTGTGCCCTCGCATTACCTTAAGGCTGAATATATCTGTATCGGATTTTGGACCAGCTTCCCTTCTGAAACATGGTTTCAGTCGTCATTACCGAATGATTTGAAAAGTACTACTTTCCAACATTACCATATTGAAACCATTCTAAAACTGCTAGTATATAAACATGCCATTAACACTTTATTTCTTAAGAATGGGAAATGTTTATCTAGTGGTTCCCAACAACCCCATTATCACAAATAGGTTGGTGATTGGGCAAAAAAAAGTCACATGAAAATGCCATTGTTTGGAATCTTGAAAGTCATTTAGAAGTGGAGACCAGTTCCTAACATACAGAATTTGTGAAATTAATGTCCAAGGATAAAGGATTTGGAATTTTAATTATGTAGCTCCTAATCTTGGGATAAAGGGTTAAAATGAGTGTTAAGAATTTTTATTTTGTCTGGCCAATCACCTGATAAATGTGCAAAAGTTGAGTAAAAACAATTTTAAAGTTCCTGTGGAATGAGTTTAGGGCATCTGTAGTAAAAGTGACGATAAAATCTCATCCTTGTGGGAAAGTGATTTTCACATTGGGGTAAAGAACAAAGAGAGTAAAAATAGCTCATGACAAAGTATGTTTCTTGTTTATTAGCTGACCTTAGCTTAACTTGATCCAACTTAAGGACAGGGTTCTTCTTTGTATACAACCCCAACTTAAACCTGGTTTCTTAATGTTTTTGAGATTTTATTTTAATTGTTCATTACTTTTTATATCATTTATTTATATATCCTTATTAACTTAAGTCACTGGGTTATTTATCCTTTTGGAGGCCCTTGGCTTATAGCATCTTGCTTTGCCAACTAGGGTTGTAGCTTAGCTAGTATGTAATAATAAGACTTGTTTCTATTTTGTTAGGTAATGGGATGTATTGATGGTTTTATGATGCTACCATGTCACCTTCTTAATATGGCTGAGTATTTAAAAAAAAATTTCAATTGATTTTATATTTTCAGTCGAAATACTTATGGATGGCACTGAATGACCTAATTGGTTCTAATACGAGCCATCTACCTCTAATTTAATTATCCAGTCTAATCCTGTTTGCATAAGTTGTAAATGTAAAATGAATACAGTATTCTAAAACTCATTATATAACATTCAACCCCTATCTTTTTTTTTCTTTATTCCTCACATAGTTAATTTATTACTTTTTACTTGATTTTTCCATACTTAGCTACATACTTTATTTGTGCCTTCAAGCTTTTAGTACTACACTACGTATTTACTATATGACAATAATAGCTATGCTGTAGTATCATATGTTTAACTCGGTGTGTTTGGGAAGAAGAGCTATGAATAATTATACGTACATACATATACCAAGGTACTTCTCCCAGTTTTGGGGGGTATCCGACGTCAATAATGAAACAAAAATTAAAAGAAAAATAATAAACGGGGACCTCTCCTCTCAACGTTCCTCCCAGCCTGACAGGGGACAACAGAGTTCAGCTGGTACTGATAAATTGTTATAACATGTAGATAACCAATTAGGGTTTTTATGAAAGAATGTAGGTAGAATATTTTGTAACTGGCAGATTTGTTCTTATCTGAAGAATGTATGAACCATGTGTCTTTCTTAATGCTTGTCTCATGTTTCGAAAGATTTTGGCAGTAATTATTGGGCCAAAGCAATCATTATTGTTTTCCCCAATCCCATATCCAACAGTTATTAGTTGACTGCAATGGGGAATCTTTTTGTGGGGGGGGGGGAGGAATGGTGAACTGTGTTCAAACCTTGAAATGAAGTTGCTGAAAAAATGTGTGGTTGCATCCTATGATTCTAAAAAATCACAGGGAGTGAAAAGGAAATGTGGATGTTATGTATGATCTGGATACTGAGTGGAAAATGATCCTACCCAAGGCTTCTACTGCTGCCCATCTGGAAGTTTTGTCTGAATTGCATTGTCCCTCCTTGGACTAACCTAGCCTACGGTGCCCAAAATTATTGAAAAAACATGCTAGAATCTTAAGCCTACTGTTTCTCACTTTTTTCCTAATTAGAGGATTTTTGGAATACCATTTTCGGTTACTTAAAATCTGTTGAAGTACTTGTTTGTGTAACCCGTTTACCTCAAAATATGCTATTTCCTTAGTACAGTCTTTTTAACACAGACACTGCATTGAAAGTATGGCCACCTTATTTTGAATAATTGCAGTGAAGTACTGAACTCATTATCCTTAATCTCCTTCCAGTGCAGCTGCAAGTTGGTAATTCTGGTCTCCATTTAGAATTAATTACTCCCTGATTTGTATGTTTCCCAGTCACATTTTTTGGCATATTCTTCCTACTTGCCATAGAGGGGTTAGGATAATCCCAAGAGAATCCTAAACTGTAATCCGTAATATACCATCAACACGTTAGTTGGGGTAGAGAAACTCATGACTTGAATGAAGCTAAAAAATTTTACTTACGCCACATATTGAAGTTGGATCTCAAATTATGTTGAGGGGCATGTGATATTTGTTAATGGTAACAAATAACTTTGTAAAAGGTAGACAGAGACCAGCACATTAAGAATAATTTTATCTTTTAAGATTAATTTGTTGGAATATATAGCAAAAAATTTAAGTTTTATTATCTGCATTTTACTAGTATCTGGGAGTACAGTTATACTGTATTTGCAACAATTCTAAAACAAAAAGTATCCCAGTTATTTTTGTCAATATAGGGTTTTAACTTAAAGCTAAGAATTATTAGTTTTTTCTATTAATATTGAGCTCACCTAAGTTTGTATCCTGGCAGTCACAAGCGCAATTTTTCATGTCTTCACATGCATTATACGGTGCTCTGTTTTACTACAATTCTTTCCCAGAAAGCATCTGTAGCCAAGTGTCTCGTATACAATATATATATTTACTTTAAAAATTGAAGATTGTGGGGGGGGGGGGTTTGGACCCTGTTGGTTGCTCAATCTCTTAAGATTTAGCTAAAATTGTTCTGAAACATGAGGGATTAAGTTTAAATATGTAACAAAATTCAAGTTTTATTGGTAGTAAGGCTAGGGTATTGAATCCTACTCGCCCTGATATATTTTTTAACATCTTTTTAACGACAGACAACTCATTTCAAACTTTTAATATCATTCATGATTCACCTTTGAAAAATAAATGTTTCTTAAATTGCTAAAAATTGTATGCTGAGGAAGTCCTGCAATATTGTATTTTTTTATTTTATCTGGTTAAATGTTTGTGCACTTTTATTCTGGCTTGACTTGAATATTGCACCGTTTGATCTGCACTGGACTCTACTAAAAGTATTTTACATTAACTATACTACTTTTCCATGATGTATCTCTGATCTTTAATATTAATTTCTGCTACCATCATGGTGCATGGGTTACAGTATTAGATTCGTCTTGAAAAGTCATCTCTTAGCCGTGTGTACCGTATGATATATTATATGTCATTCACAGCAGTATTAGAGCTGCTTACAATGTTATGATAACATTAGTTATGTGGTAAGTTGAATGTAACCACTGAATTGACTTGAGATTCCTATAAGGCTTATGTGAAGGATTTGTTCTCGAAGATGTGAAAACTTGAGCTAGTTTGAAAAAGAGCCCAAAAAGAATGGATTCAAGTATAAGCTGGACTGCTGTGGATTTCCTATCTCTCTTGCTCTGTGACGAGTGTAGATAGTGTCCTCCTTTGTAGTGGTGTGATTATGATTGGAGGAGGAAGAAGTTTAGGAGAAACTTTGGCTTTAGCGTTGATTATGTCCAAACTGTTACTAAAGAAGCTTTTTTATTTCCTCTTCGCCTACTGGTACTCAAACTTCTATACCTTTGTCAGCTTCCATTAGATCTGGGGCCTCTGGAGGAAAACCAAAGATGCTTCGGGTGAGGTATGAGTACAATATCAACTCCTCATATTGAAGGTGATATAGGCTATGTACCTCCCTGCCTTCTCAATCTTCATAGGCATTGATAGTGATTTGTCTGTGGGTATGGTGTTGAAAGTGTTGGCAAATGCCAGGAACTCCAGTACTTTGCTGCTTTGTCGTCCCTTATGCTGTTCCACCTTCGGAAGGAGCTCAAGATGTGATGCCCGTCGACAAGTCCTCGATTGCTGTAGAAAATGATACTCGTTCCTCTCCTGTGGTTTTATTGCCGCTGGTCAGAATGTCCTTGACTTTACTTCTGGTAAGGGGAAGAATCATGCACCCTCCTTACCCTTCCACCTTTATATCTTGGATGCTGCACCACTTGCGTCAAAGATGGAAGCGAGCCAATTTCTTAGATTAGTTTTATAGTGAATGCTTCTCCGGTCGGTGCTTCTTTATACTGATAGCAGAATTCCTTGTGTTCCTTCTATGAGAGAAGCTCCCCTCAGTCCCTGCAGTGAATGGCTATTGCTTGGCCTGAAGCCAAGTCTTCAGACCTCTCCTTTTTGTGGAAGCTCTCTATGCTCATGAGCTTCTAGGAGTCTTGTCCTCCTAAGGAACTCAAATTCCTGGCAAGGGATGTCACTAGATTTCTCAGGTCCCTATAAGAGCATTTGAAGGATCTGACACACTTTCTTCTTCCCTTGGCCTCAGCGAAGTGCGTAGGTGAACTGCGTGAGATCTCGTATGTCACTAGTCATTCAGACGTATGGAAGGTGGTTTCCTTTACGTTCGTTCCTGAGTTTATAGTGAAGACTCAGAACCCCAATGTCCATGATTCTAGGTTAAAGTCCTTCCCCATCTCCTCCTTAAATGAAGCAACCAGAAGTCAGGTTGACTTGTTTCCCTGCCCTACTAAGGCACCCTGTTGCTATTTGACGAGGACTCGACCCTTCAGAACGAAACGCCTTCATCAGTATAATACAGTACTAGCTGGGTGAAGCAAATTATATCCAGGAATACCACCATCTGACTTTGGGAACCATCAGAATGATGTATTCTGCATTATCCGAAGTATCAGAGGGAACTTCGTAAGCAGTGCTCATGAAGTCAGGGGGATTGGTTCAACACTAGCCTTCAAGAAGAACATGTTAGTGGTGCAAGCTGGTGTCTGAAAATGCCAGGTGATCTTCATCGCTCACTGCATTCAGGAGTATACTGTACACACACCTGCTTAGCAGGTTGTGTAGCAAACCTAGCTCCCTTACTCTTGCATCAATTCCATCTCTGAATGTAGATCTGGGGTTGCTGAGTCCATTAATAGAGATCGAGCTAAAATTAGTGCATGGTGCAATTTATGGGTCATGAAGTTGAACCCTAACAAAACTTGTAGGTTAGTCGGGGACAATGGCTCCTCAGCAACCATATCTTTGCATTGATAAAGTTTCTTTAACTATATAAAACATTAAAATTTCAGGCATTATTCTTTAGCACAAATTAATTTTTGAAAAAACACTAGATTTGTTTCTTTAATGGCAAAAAAAGATTAGTTTACTGAGAAAGTCTTGTAAGATTTTTGGTGATCAATCTATTCTGGAGAAGTGTTTTAATTCTTTTACTCTACCTTGTTTCAAGTATTGTCTGGTCTTTAGCTGCTAAGACTCATAATTTCTGGAACAAAAACTTGGTCTATTGAATTTCTGATCTTGATAGTAATCTTTGGCACTGTAGTTTGCTTAGTTCTTCACACATGTTGCATAAGATTTTTCAGATTTCTGACCATCTTTTGCATTCAAAACTTCCCAAACTGTACCATCCTTGTGTGTAGTACACTGTACAGTACTAGGTACGGTATGCAGGTAATTCTAACAGGTATTCCTTCTTTGTCATAAGGCTCAACACTACACAATATTTTGAAAGTTTTATTCCAGCTGTGACAGGATTGTGGAATGATATTCCTAATCAGGTAGTTGAATACAGTAGATGGAACTTCAGAAGTTCAAACTTGCAGCGAATGTTTTAATGTTGAACAAGTTGATATAAAACTCTCTTCACAGTGTGTATGTGGCATCTATTTTAACAATGTTAGTGATATAAAATAATTTTTTCATTACTTCTGTATTGTTTACTGTAATTATTTCTGCATTTTCTTTCCTCACTAGGTTATTTTCCCTGTAGGAGCCGCAGGGTTTGTAGCATCCTACTTTAACATATAGGGTTGTAACTTATCTAATAATAATAATAAGGATAGGTCTTCTAATAAAGGACAAAGATTTGTGTTGATATAGCAGGGGTTCCCAACCTTTTTGCACTCGCGACCCCTTTGCTAAAAATCTGAAACCCATGCGACCCCCTACTTAAAGCTTACTATCATCAGCTTAATTTTCCTTTTATTTTCTGTTAAGTTAAGGCGAGGGAAAGAAACTTCTAAGAAAACATTTAAAATTGCTGTAATTATTTATTAGCAAATTAAATCACATTAGTCCAACCTGAATTCACAAAGAGAACATATATTTCTTAAAATAATATTAACATAGGTTTGAACAGCCATCCAACCCAGCTAGTGGGATGCCTGATGTTGCATTTCAGCAGCAAGCTTTGAAATTCGTGGCCGAACGTTTGTTAGAGCCAGTCTCATGTCATCTCCAACATCCAATTCCAATCTGTTCCTATTCTTTGTTTTGATATTGACAAGAGTGGAAAATCCTGCTTCACACAAGTAGGTAGAAGCAAATGGAACAAGGATACGTAAAGCTATCATGCTGATTTTGGAGTATGACTGATACATACCGCACCAGAACTGAGTCACGGATTTCACCTTGAAGAGATCACGAGCTGAAGATTCGTTCCTTAGATCCAGATATTCATCTTGAATTTCATCTGGGATGCTGGATACATCAAGTTCAGTACAAAATGGGTTCCTTACCAGGGCCTCCTGTTCCTGTGAAAGCTTAGGAAAGTAACGCTTAACTTCCTTTTCTAGAGACTGAAGATGTTCGCAATCTCATCCTTGAGGAACTGATCCAGTTGGATGTGAGACTCATCCATCACTCCACAAAGTTTTTCAAACATAGCGATGTTTCCAAGATTGGTTTTCCGACGCCAGTTTTGCAGTTTGGAAACAAAGGCCCGAAGACTATCTCAAAAAAGAGAACATGTGTTTCCCTTCCTTGAAGCTTCAAATTGAGCTTGTTCAGCTGGTCAGAAATGTAGGCTAGGTACGCAACCCTTTTATTCCATGCTTCATCTTCGAAGTGGACAACAAGATCTTTCCTTTCTTGAGTCTCCAGGAATAGCTTTATTTCATCTTTCATTTCAAAGACACGATTAATAACGTTTCCTTTCGACAACCAACGTACTGCTGTGTAGAAGAGAAGGACTTCGTGGTCAGCATTCATGTCTTTGCATAGTTCTTTGAATAGGCGAGTGTTGAGTGCTTTAGTCTTGATATAATTTAGAATTTTGATTACAGATTCAAGCACTTCCTGCAGAGAAGCAGGGAGTGTCTTACTGGCGAGAGCATATCGGTGAATCATGCAGTGGATGCCCTTTGCTTGAGGTGCTAGCTTCTTCACTCTCGATTGGAATCCTGATTTCGATCCCAGCATAGCTGGTGCCCCATCCGTACAAACCCCACACACGTTTTCCCATTGAAGATCTTCCTCTTGGAAAAAATTTGAAACATTTTCCATGACATCATCAGCTTTTGTTGTGGTTTCAAGTGCACTGCAGAATAAGAATTCGTCTTTAATGTCACCTGAATTAATGTATCTCACGAAGACAAGCAACTGAGAACATGAACTTACATCTGTTGACTCATCGAGCTGAAAGGAAAACAAAGGGGAACCCTTATTTTCAGTCAAAACCTGGTCCTTCACGTCCATAGACATTTTAGAAATGCGCCTCTGTATAGTATTATTTGACAGGGATACTTGCTGCATCTTTTTTGCACTGGCTTCTCCAAGAATAAGATTTACTGCTTTCATCATGCAGGGTTTAAGTGTTTCTCCAATCGTGTGAGGCTTTTTTTGTTTAGCAATTTCGAATGCAATCTCATATGAGGCTTCCAATACTAATATCGAGTCTTTGGCTTTTAAGACACCGTTGATGCCGTTTGAAGAAATCCAAATCCTTCTTTGCGTGTTCTGGATGTTTCGTCTCGAGATGACGCTTGAGTTTTGATGGTTTCAATGACTCTGCACTTAGGATAGTATGGCACATAACACACTGTGATTTCTCAATGCCGTGAATAGAATAAAAATGATATTAGGAATATATTCAATTAGAAAATAAACAAGAAACTTAAATAAAAACATGTTTTCAATCAAAATGTCATATCACAACAGCATGCTTGCCAGACACAGCTCACCTCTACTGCTTACTTATCTCCTTGTTAAAATAAAGTAAAAATTTTGAATAATGCACGCTTTGGAACACTGACTGGTGGTGAGTAATTTACGAGCCGGGTATAAATTTCTTAATGCATACGATAGACACGTAAATAATAATAATAAAAAATATGCATGACTAAGAACAAATAGAATAGATACACGTGAAACATATTGCCAGAAGAGCGAAAAAGAAGTGTAATCAGCAAAAGGTGGTTACTCGAAGGTTTTGCAGGAATAAGTTCTTTTCTATAAATTTCAGTAGTTATGTCCACCAAAAAATAAAGAAAATTCAGACAGTTTTTTCATCTATCTCTTGATAACTTTGCTCTTACTTTTACTAACAGCTCTACATTAAAAGATTGTTATTCGAAGGTTTTGCAGGAATAACTTCCTTTTATGAATTTTTTCTAACAAAAATACAGAAAATCATACATGAACTAAAATAACCGTAACTCACATAAAGATAGTTATCAAATTTATAGTAAATCGTAGCCACTTACAAATCAAAGAGAAAACTAAAACTGTCAGAATAACCAAGTTTGTCTTCAATATTTAAGTCACAAGTGGAAAAGTGAAATAATCCACTCCGTAAATGACGGAAAAAATCTAATGCATCGTTTAAGAAACAACATAAAAACGTCAAACAAAATACACAATCATAAGAAAAAAAAGAAATTTTTGAATATGATAAACAAGAGAATAATAATCATCACTTACTTTTCAATGGAGACGATGATGCAGAGCAAGATGAAATGAAATTAATGTTATCCCAAGCTACTTCTAACAAGGCTACGCGACCCCCCTGCCAAGGCTTCTCGACCCCCTTGGGGGTCGCGACCCACCGTTTGGGAACCCCTGTGATATAGGAATAGATCACCAATTTAAGTTGATTTCATTTTTCCTAACTATTCAAACTGGTATCCTCTTTAGGTGCCTTAACCTCCCCACAAGTCTTAGTTTAAAGTCAAAGTGACTATTAGAGTACCCAGGTTTGTATGATTAAGAAAAATACAAATAACTTTAAATCTTTTTACTGTATTACAATCTGGTTTTCTTTTGCCAGTACAGCACCTTTTTATTGTTGAAAATACTAGTCGAGAGAGACTGGTTGTAGAATGTCAATGTAACTGAGGATCCCTTTTCTTTGATCTACTGTAATGTACATTTAAACATCATTATGCCATACTTTAGGGCTATTTGTCATAACTTAGTTTGGCATTTTTTATGTCATTAAGGATAAATTGTTTCCTTGACCCAATATTTTTGGAAACCAAATGACCTTCTCAACTTCCTAGAAATGGGAACAGAATAAAGTGTGCTGTACAGTTCAAGCCATAATTTATTTTTTCTTTTATTTCAAATTCAGTCTTTTCATCTCAAATCTTCTCTCTTCTTTCAAAAGAATCAGGCCCTGTAAAAAAATGTTACACTGTATTCTACCAAGTACTTAAATGCAGTTGTTTGTTATGTTTGTTAAAGATAGGATGGTTAGTGTATTTTTTGGGACCTAATCAATATTGGGTTTAAGACAGCTTAGGCAATAGGAAAAGTAGTAGATTTCTTGAATCATTGAAGATCTTGAATAACTTGTAGTAAATTTTGAGCTTTAGAGAATTTGTAATAAAGTTTTCAAGTGCATATACCGTGATTGTTGTAGTTTTATTTAAATTAAGGCAAAGTTTATAGAGCTTTAATATAGAAAGGGAAATTTGATAAATGGATGTATCAAGTAAAATAGCATAAAGCTTGAATGGACTGAGAGTTCATTTTTTCCCCTTGTTCAGTATATGAAAGAAAATGTTGTGTTTAATCTTTTGGGTAAGATAGGTAAGATAGGATACTGCTCAACACTTTGCCTAAAGGAAAGATGTTGAAGGGCATTACGAGTGAGTGCCATCACTGTACCTCATATGGCGTACTGTGGGAATTACCTGATTTTTTGCAGTGTTACTTTGACTCTTAACTACTTTTAATCATCCTACTGTACCTTGGATCTTGCTGCTTTTCTTCCATCGTACTGCCCAACCTCTCTAATTTTTACCTCTTTGTATAACTAGACGGTTTTACTTAGATACACATGCTAGAATGGCCTCACAGGGCACAGCACTGGGCTAGACTATGTAGCCCAAATCCATAAATCTATAATAAAAGATTTTGAAGCACAGTGTTGGAACATCTTATAAATACTCTACTGTTGATGAGAATTTGAAAGATTAAGGAGAGGGATAAAAAACTTTTACAGCAGTTAATAATGAATGGTAGAATGCAGGGGGGTTTCAGACCTTGTTTTGTAATGGAAAAATGTTGTTCAATGTATGACTTTATTAGGATTATTATTAGTGAAGTAGGTGTGAGAGGGGGTTTCTTGTTCTTCTAACAGGTGAACATCATTGGGCTTATTTTCAGAAATATTAACTGTTAATTTAAAAGTCAAGATTTCCGTTAAAACAATGCACATTTCAACGGTAGTCCTGGCTAATGAGATCCTCAGAAGTTATGCTTATCGACAAACCAGACCCATCTTAAATCTACAATGAAAATGCCGGCCATTTCCTGAGAAATATTTATTTTTATTTTTTTGAGGATTCCCTGTTTGTAAGGTTTGAGAATATGAACTTTGGAGATTGAATATGATAAATGTGATCCTTTGCAATGTATGATTGCCAGTTGATGGGTATAAAGCACTGTACAGTACCGTACAGTATGTGATCGAGCAAATGGGATGGGTCCAGCTGTTTGCTTATATGTCAGTGTAAGGTATTCCTCAACTTTCTTTTGGCTTGATTAGATGTATAATTATTGTAGCTGTTATTTTACAATATGCTAAAAAAAGACTCCTCCTCTTGTACCTCCTCCACTTGAAAATACAGTACTGAAGTGGGCAATTTAATAGGTTAAAAGGTTCAAAAGAAAATATGTATTGCATTATATATCCTCTGATGAATTTCATCTTACAGGATATCAGATGGAAGATTTTTAATTGTTTTTATTCTGTACAAGCCTCTGTCCTTTTGTAGCTCTAAGAATTTGGTGATGGCTGGCAATGGCGATTGAATTATCAAGGTTTTATCAACTTCTGTCCGGTACCACTGTAGGCCTTGGACTGGCACCATACTAGGCCTCCGTTGAGACTTGCCCTGAAGATCTGTGCAGTGTTTTCTTTATTTTCTCTAAACAGTTTTATTGTCTGTGAATCTGGTAAAACACAGACATAGCTAAGATTGCTGCAAGTGTCATTGTGGTACATTCGTGAGTATAGTTGGGATTGATCCTCATCCTTTGTGCCTGACGTGCAGAGGGCTGGGATTGATCCTCATCCTTTGTGCCTGATGTGCAGAGGTCACCACTGCACCTTGGATTCCCCTTATCTTGTGTGCAGGGAGTGGTTGTCCTCCCAGTGGATGAGGTTCTAATGATGAAAGAGGAAAAAGGCCAATCGTGATTGTTCTCCTTAGGGCTGGTCAGTGCCTACTCGCCTCTCAACTTCTGAATCTTGACACTTTGGTTCTCTTGAAGAGCATACTGAAGAAAACTGACAGCAGTATTCATTCAAAATGGTAGACTCCCATGCTTCCACCATAGAAGAGAGAAGATGTATGCTCCAAAGTGAATTGAAGATCACCAGCTTCAACACCATCCACCCGAAGCTCTCCTCAAGTAGGGTGAGAAATGCCATAATGCACTGCAGATACTCTCTCTGGCTCTCTCAAGAAAGTAGTACTATTCAGAGATTCTTGATAATCATTCCTTCCCAAGCTTATGAAGGTGGGTTGTTATAGAAAGGGAAATTATTTGTAGTATTTTCTGCCTGATCCAATTAGGGATGAATTACAGTACCCGCACTATACAGTACTGTATTACTAAAAGGACAATACCACTGTTGCCGGTTGTTGCACATTGATTTGAGTTCCAGGTCAGGACAATTAGGCATTGCCGAGATTTCTTTGTACAAATTATAATTCCAACATTCATAAGTTGCCTTTCTTGCATTTGGCCCTTGGGTTTAGGTTATTTTTTATTTCAGGTTATGTAGTGCACTGTAGGCATTATTTCAGTATCTGCAACCTTCTGTTTGGTCACTAGTTGCACTTATTATTTAGCCTAGTGCCCTCTTTTTAGCCTTCTACTTTGTCTCGGTTCCTGCCCCTCTTCCTCCGTCTTGCTGTCCAACTTTTAAATTTTTTCCCCCAGTTGCACCTCGGCGCCAAAAGGTATTCGTGGCCCAAGTACTGGATCATAAGACCCAAATTTATTTTAAATCTAATTATTTTTTCCTAACTTTAGTTAATTGGCTATCTATGGTATATGGGAAAGATTGTCAATATTCTTATTATGTGAATTTATCCCTTAATGATCTTTGATGGGATTGTTCTTATGTAACTTGGTTATCTATGAGGGATTTATGTCAGTGATGCATGTTTTAAATTTTATAAAACACACTAAGCTCCAACTTCCTCAAAATATAGCCAAAAGGTTTCTAGTTTCTTATTGTCGATTCTAAAAACGTCTGTAGATACATATTGAAATAATTTTCCAATTCAGGTATTAACTTTTTGTATGTACCACTTAACTTGGATGCATGCTGGGGTAGGTTTTATTGTTCTTACATTACAAACCATCATAATTATGCAACTGCTGAAACAGTAATGCATAAGGAATTAGGTTTGGAGGTCAGAAAAACAAATTGTGAGATGGTCTTTTGAATAGCTGTCTTTGTTCTGGTCTTGATTTTCACAGCTGATGAACTTCTGTGGTTGAACCTTAATGTGGTTGATCCTTAAGGATCTTGATATGACTACTAATCACCTTGCCTTGCTATAGTGTTTGCTACTTATGTATATGACTTTTTGTTTTACAAAGGTGAAAGACTGTAGCAGATCAGTGGCATTAGTTAACCTGACGTGTTGTACTGAGGGTCTTTGTAGAGGCTCCTTGGTCTGTAGCTGGATCTACTTTTTAGGGTTTTATATATCAGTTAATGCTTTTTTTTAATTTGCTCTTGCAAATTTTATCATGGTGAAGCTGCTGGTATCCTCTGTACCTTCTTGTTGAATGTCACGAATGCTTGGCCTTATCATTGAAATTCTATACATATCCATCCATAAAAGATGAAAAGGGCTTAATTGCCTTTGTCAAAATCAAACATTTTGCGAAAGGTATGTATTCACCCGTCAGTTTGTCAGTTTAAATATTTGTTTGTGAGCAACTTTACAAAAATATTACTGTACTGATTTTGACTGAATTTGGTAGTCATGTTAGTATGACCCAATGATGAATCTAACATTTTGAATAAAGTGCATAGAAGTACAAGTACGCAGCTGTACTTTGAAAATAATTGCATGTTTAGTAAATAGCCAATATTTTGTTAGTTTATTTTTTCTTTGTGAGAAGCATTATGCAAACACTACTGAATCAAATCCAGCAAAACTTGTTGGGCATGTGGGGTTTGACCCAAGGACAAATCCATTAGATTTTGAAGAGAATACAGTACATCAAATTACAAGTACGCCGTGAAGTTGAGCAAAATAAGACCGCTTGATGCGGCGAAGGCATGCTCTGTACAGAATGCCCCTATAATTTAACCTGAAATTGTATAGTGCCATTGGATGCTTGTAGGTTTTATTTCAGTTTGTTGCTATACTGTATTTTGAAATTAGAAATACTATACTGTACTGTGTAAGTTCATACATTTTTCTCATAACTTGGTCTAAGCTACACAGATCAATGGCTTTAACTTAATTATTATTATTATTATTATTATTATTATAATTATTACTGGCCAAGCTGCAACCCTAGTTGGAAAAGCAAGATGCTATAAGCCCAAGGGCTCCAACAGGGAAAAATAGCCCAGTGAGGAAAGGAAATAAATAAATGATGAGAAGAAATTACAATATATCATAATGGTTTTTTTTTACAAGACATATGGCAGACAGACATGTCTGCCTGAATCAAGATAGGTTGCTAGAAGTTAGGACCCATTGATTAGCTTTGTTAAAAAATTTTTTTTTTATAGACTTGGTAAATAGTCCTGCAAAGACTAACAATTGCAGACTTTCCATTCAAGAAAGGAATTCTCGTACTTTAAATATATTGTACTTAAATAACCAAAGTGTTGATAATAATGATGAAGGCATTGGATGTGTCATAAATTTCCTTCACGTAATTTTTGCATGAGTTCATGTCTGGTTGAACTTTCGTTTCTATCGCATTGTGTACATTATTCCCACTACTTTTCATCCTTTTGCCGCTCTCACGCTCCCATCACAGGGCAAAGCTATAGTGTACAGTATTGCTCTTTGAGGTTTTAGTGTTTTTTTTTTTGCCCTTGGGACCTAGGTGTCTCAGCAGCTTCATTTGTGATATCATCTCCCTTTCTTCATCTTCGTTACCACTAACAAATTTGACTGGTTTTCACTCGGCATGGTTAGACTTCAAAATATAACATGCCAATCATAATTTCTAAATATTAGCCATGTCTTTAAATTTGCTACAGTATTCTCTTTAACAAATAGCCATTTCTCTACTGCATATATAAGTTTAAGTAATACTGTATACACATGTATCTCTCTTCCTTTTGCTTTGATTACTCCGCAAATTGGATTGTTTCTAATATTTCTCTCCACTTCATTGGGATTCACTGCTACAGTATTAAGTACCAGTAATATATTCAATTATGTTGTCAAAGTAGTTGAAACAGTCTAGTTCCTTCAATCCATGTCCGTTTACCTTCGCTTAGCCCTGCTTCCTTCACTTCACTTCATCATTAATTGTTCTTCAGCAGAGAACTAAAAAATCTCTGTGCTCAAGTAAGATCTTGCCTCCACCAATGGTACGTTGGAGGAAGTTTTATGACCTCGTGGCTGCTGGTCCTTTTGCTCTTACCAAGGAGTGATGCAATAACATTGACACCATAACCTGTATTGGAAAGACTAAGTGCAGGAGGAACATTTTTTTTTAACATCGAAATCTGCTTCCATGTGCAAACCCCTGTTTGGAACACTGGTCGGAGGAAGTGGCCTACTTTGCTTCTTATCATGATGTGACTTGACCTGAGAATAAGAAGAATTTTACTGATCTCATGCTGTTGAAAGCAAAGGCGGTCATCTTCCTCGCATCAGTTAGCTAACCAGTTTGTCAGGGCTCAGAGCTCTTCCCGGCACAGGAAGGGGAGGATGCCGTAGAACAATGGAGAAAAACTAGCCATGACTAGTTTCTCCGTTGAGTAGTCACATTTGAGAGAATAATGACACCAAGATCAACTCCCAGGACTTCAATGAAGACTCCCCTGTATTCGGAAACTAAGAAGTCTGGCCCCATCAAGAACCAGTTCCTTTCTGTCAGCTGTGGTTTCATCTCACAGAATTGTCTATTATTCTCCTTCCTTTTGTACCTGGTTAGGACTGTCTAGTGTTGTCAGAGGATGCTAGAGCTGGCTGTCCCCTCCAGAGGCTACCACAGGTGCGAGATGCCTGTCGAGTCATGGGGCAAAGAAGTACTGTACTTACATGGAGTTGAAGAGCGTACGGTAAAGGTTCTTCTGGTTATGATCTATCTTTCACCATCTCGCCCTCTCAGTTGGACTGAAGACATTGTCATCATACCCACCGAATTCTATCAAAAACCTCGCCTTTCGGGCAGAAGTAGAGAAGATACGCTGCAGGTCCTACAGGACGGATCTACAGGCTTCTTTAGTCAGCTGTTGCTAGTGGATCAAGTCTGTTCATGAGCATAGCAAGTGCAAAATTAATGTTATTGGAGTCCTATCAAATGAATTTCCAGTGAACAGCTGAGTCACCTATGTTGTTTATCCTCATGGATTTTGTAATGCGTAGAACAGTCTGAGATGGTGGAGA
Source organism: Palaemon carinicauda (assembly GCF_036898095.1). NCBI lineage: Eukaryota > Metazoa > Arthropoda > Malacostraca > Decapoda > Palaemonidae > Palaemon > Palaemon carinicauda. Next base: position 14,305,134 of record NC_090730.1, read on the forward strand.
AGGATTGGACTGGATTGGTAACAGGAAATTAGCAGGCCTAGAGTATGCTGATGATATTGCCCTTTTTAGCAGAACACCACAGAATTTGCAATGCTTGCTTACCAGAATGCATGAAATATCACTCAAGGTTGGGCTCAAGATAAATAGAAGAAAGACAGAGGAAGAGAACTGAGTATGCAATGGAAGATTGAATATCATTGGAAGGAGAAAGGATTAATGGGGTTGAATCATTTAAGTACAGTATTTGGGAACTATGATCTCCAGTACAGTCTTTAGAATTAGAGTTTAGTGAAAGATTGAAAAAAGCAAACCAGACAATGGGTAGGTTAAGTAAAATTTGGAAATCAAATCGTCAGAAATTACTTATAAAAATCAGACTATTCATCAGTTTAGTGAGATCGGTGATGCTGTAAGGACCAAAACCCTCTGAAGGATATTGGGAGTTAAATGGCAGGACAGGATTAGAAAGGAAACTTTGAGAGATTACTCGAGAGCCAAATGTGGATGAGATCATGATGAGGGGTAGATGGAGATGGTTTGGGCATGCTCTTCACACTCTCCAAATGTTTAGCTGGGCTCCACTATGCAATAGAAGAGTTGGAAGACCTGTGCTTACATGGCTGAGGACTATGAAGCGTGAAGTAGATGATGATGAATGGAAAAGTAGTTAATTAGATGCCGAAGATAAGTGACTGGCAAAATCTAACAGTGTCCCTTTGCTTCAATAGGCATAAGAGGAGAAGATGATGATGGTGCTAGTGGAGAAGTCGTCAAGAGGACTAGAGACTGATCGTTTATCTTTTCTCCTCAATAAAGTTTGTGTTAAAGTCTATATTAAAGATACACACACCAAGCACTGTGCAGACTGTAATGAGGAGGAACAACTTCATGTTTGCCTATGATTTGAAGGCCACGCACTTTTAGATCCCTATCCATCAAGCCGACAGAAAGTTTAGTGTTTCCACTTCATCCTCGATGGCAAGGTGTTCAAGTTCAAGGTCCTGTGCTTTGACCTTCCCACTGGGCATCCTGCAAGTGTTCTCTTGAATGTTTACTCTGGTATCAGCTTCGTCTCATACCAGTGGCATCCATCTATGTCTACTTCTAGTTTACTGGCCGATCCTGTCTTCCTCCTGGGATCAAGTACAGTACTGCTGTGGGCCAACTGTCTTTGCCAAACCCTATATGCTGAGGTACCACAAAACATTTACCTTCATGTCTTTTTACAGGTGAAGAGACACACTCCTCCGATTGAAAGGCTTTTAGTGAAGTACCATTCTGGGGATTTCTGGATAGCTCTGCCAATCCTCTGCATACGTCTACCAAGCAAAGGGGTTTATCATCTGTGTTGGATGTTGTTGGAGGAGTTTTTCTCTGCTTGAAGCATCTGTGCAGTGATAGCAGATTTTCTTTCTTACTTTTGCTGGTAGAAGCTCCTTACAGCAGTAAAAAGCTATTGCTCAGCCTTCAGCCAAGTCTTCAGGCTGAAAGGCTTGAATCTTTCCTCCTCATGAGAACTTTTGATGCTTACGAGGTGCTTTGAACAGTTAAGTCTACTGTTGATCTTTTACCGCTGTCGTGGGATGGTACATGTGTTCTCCCGTCACTCAGACAACCTCCCCTACAAACCTTTAAGATATTTTTCAGTTAGCTCTAACTGTATTTCTCCTTGCTCTAGTGTCACGAAGTATGTAGGAGAGTTCCACAGCACCTCATATGCCAGAAATCATACTGAGGAATGGAACAAGGTTTCTTTTTCCTTTGTTCCAGAGTTTGTGGCAAAGAGGCAGATTTTTGCCATTCAGGACCCAAGGTTTGAATCTTTTTTTTCCCATTTTCTCCCATAAGGAGGCAACCAATAATGAGTAGTTGCTTTTATGTCATGTGAGGGTTTGAATATGTTTTCTGGTGGTGATCAAGAAGAGCCTGCCTGGCCTCACACTCACAAAGTCAGAGGAATTAGTATCTTTCAGTGAGTCAAGTATTGAAGGCTGAATTCTACAACTGATAGACAACCTTCATCGTCCACTATCTGAGGAAGTATATCCCCATGTCTTTGGTTATGTTTTCCCTAGGACCTGTGGTAGTTGCTCAGCAGGTCATGTAGTGAACCTAGCTCCATCATGGGACAAGAATTATCTAATTAAAGATAACATGCATGGGTTGAGTATTGCCAAAAAGTGAAAGTTATCTTGCAGCTTGAGCCATATACAAGGTAACTATTACTTCCTCTAAATGGTCACTTGTAATTTTCTTTAAAAGTAAACAAAATTAGAATCTTTGATAACTCAATGATGACTGGGTCAACTGGTAATTTATTATACCTTAGTCAGACAGCTCTAGGCACATGTAAAGTACTGTTTTGTCTTTTAACAAATGTGAACTGTACGAGAATGATTTAATGGCGAGATGTAATCATATTTTAATTTTATGCTAGGGAAGTTTATAGTTGCTCCACCCTATTTCATAGCATTGAATCTTGCAGTTCTACAGTGCACTACTAGCCTTTTTGCATTGGGGAAGGTTATACTGTGGGGTATAGTAAGATGACTAAGACAGCAAATCAAGAAATGAAAGATACTGTGTGATGTGTATGTGCTCTGTCTAGTATGTGAATTCATTTTCTGAATGGTTTTCTCTGTATGATTTTAACCTTAATGATTCAATTATGGTTATCCAAGCACAGTTTATAATTACAGTAATTGTTGAATGAAGGTTATAGCACAAAGAAAATAGTGTTGTTGAATTTAGTTTGCAATTAAGTAATGAATTGTTTCAGTTTGATATATTTTCCCTTGTAGCAGTAGCAAATTTGTTATGTATTTAATGTAGTCTTTATTTGTAAGAGGATAATTTTGGTTGAGAATTTAATGCAACATTTGTTTTTTGTCTTTCTTACATTCTATTTTTGCTTTCAGAAGTGTGCGGTGTGCTGAGTCGGAACCATGAGTTACCCGATGCCTCAACAGGCGCGGCCAAGTAAGTTTGAAGGGGAGACTAGTTTCCCAAATTTATTATTCTTATTATGAAAGTAATCCTTATCACGGAATCATATTTGAATACCACCAGCAAGCAAAATATGGAAAGAAAATTTCACTGGTTTTGTGAATGGACTGTGGTTGGGAATAGGTAGTCACTTGCTAATTTCTGTAGTTATAATAATGATCTCCCAGTTACTAACAATAATCACCCAGTTGCACAGGTAAAATTTTTTTCATTTGCAAACTGAATTTTTTAAATAGAAGACTTACCTGGTAGTTATATATTTAGCATACGTCTCTGACGTCGCGGCAGAAAATTCAAAACTCGCGCCAATCACCGATTGGATAGCCAGGTGTACCACCCGCGCACCCTAGCGAGGTACCTCGGAACCATCCCCTGATCCCTCATATCTTCTCTGCCGCCGATAGAGGCAACATTGTTGGATATTCTCTTCGCTTTTTCCTAATATTGCTCTCCCTTTGGTGAAGTACAAAAATTTGGTTTTTGACTCTCGCTTGATTGGATTTTCTATTGGATACTCTTGATTTATGTTTAGATATTGATATTTTGACCCTTGCTTCTTTTGATCTTTAACAATTTTTCAAAATGGCTACCCCCCCCTGTAACTTTTAGTGTGTGTGAATGGGTCTGAGACCCGGTTGCCAAAGGCCTCCATTGATCCTCATTCGCTCTGTGTTAAAGTAGAGGTAAGGTTTGCGAGCTGGATGATAGATTTGATGAATGCCTTCTATTATCTGATCGTGAGTGGCTTGAATTCGATCGCTATATGCGAAGGTTAGAAAGAGATAGGTTAAGGCTTAGTTCTTCCTGCTCTTCTAGAGATTTTTCCTCTTCCCATGTCACTGAACCTATTCCTTCCCCTATAGTGGTAGTTCCTGATCCCACTAAGAGTACCGCTAATGAGCCTACACTTAAAGACATGATGTTGGCTATTCAGGTGTTGGGCGCGAAGGTTGAGTCTATCGCTGCAGATAGGACGCAATTAATGTCCGACGTTAAGCAGCTTAAAAGTGAAAGTGCGAGAAGTGCAGTGAGTGTTTTTAGTGCTGTGGAGGGTGCGCCTGCTCGGGCTTGTCGTTCTCCTAGTCCTAGACCTCTTCCAAGGTCCCCAACCCCTGGGAGAAGGAAAAATGAAAGGAAACGAGAGGCTTTAGCTCCCGTGCAGACGTCCCCTCGAGCGTTCCTGTTGACGTTTCCCAGGACGTTCTCCCTCACCATAGGAAAAGTGAGGTTAAGGTGTTTTATTCATCCTCGGATGACGACGTTCCTAAAAGAGGCTGGCGTCAAGCGTCCAGACCTCTTAAGCGGAAGTTTGATAATGGCAACCAGCGTCCTTCCAGGACGTCACAAGGTCCAAGCTGTAGCCATTGGAGTAGCCCAGAATGCTTTCCTTCTACCGAAGAGAGCTCGTCTTCCAAGCGTCCTGCTAGGACGTTAGATTCTTTAAAGAATCGTCCAGTTGTTGGGCAGTTGTCTGAATCAGGCATGACCTCAGTTCATGCTCCTTCGCCTCCTTCAGATTGTCTCTCGCCCTCTGGACACACTAAGCGGTCTTTGAGCGGTGTAGAGAACGAGCCTGGCATTGATGTATCGTCACCTGTTTCGTTACTAGACCCAAATCTTAATATGTTGAAAGAGATGCAGCAAAAGCTTTTGTCCTTTATGCAAAGCTATCAAGCTATGGAAGCTTCCGCTCTGGACGCCAAGCGTCCCAAGACGTTGAGTCGCGAGAGTCTTGCAGACGAACGGCAAGTATCGGGACGTGTTGAGCATTTGACAGTGCGTAGCGATCAGCGTCCTGGTGAACATGACGTTAAACGCCCTACATCACACGACGTTGAACGTCCTGCATTCCAGGAAGTAGAGCGTCCTTCAAAATGGAGCGCCGAACATCCTATTAGGAGTGATAGTGAGCGTCCTACAGCAAGTGCTTTCGAGCGTCCATCAAGACGCGATTCCGAGCTTCCTCCAGAGCGAGGCGTCGAGTGTCCTTCTTTAGCTAAGCAGGACGTTGAGCGTCCTTCTAGTCGTATAGTCGAGCGTCCTTCGATCCAGGACTTCGAGCGTCCAGCAAGACGGGAGGTCGAGCGTCCTCCAGGACGGGAGGTCGAGCGCCCTCCAGGACGGGAGGTCGAGCGCCCTCCAGGACGGGAGGTCGAGCGCCCTCCAGGACGGGAGGTCGAGCGCCCTCCAGGACGGGAGGTCGAGCGCCCTCCAGGACGGGAGGTCGAGCCAGGACGTCGAGCAAGATCCAGAACTCCTTGGCTCTGATCGCGTGGACCGCGAGCGTTTCACAGAGCGTCTAAGGGACTTTATCAGAAGAAGTTGATGTTCTCCTTTCTCCTGTCGAACCTTTTGAGGAGTTATCTGAAGAAGAAAAGACTAAATCTTTTCACCTTTCAGTGGACTTAAAGAAACTCATGAAAGTATTCAATAATGAGTTCCCAGAGTCTTTTGTTCCCGTTGCTCCACGTTCGCCTCCATCGGAATTCACGCTTGGGAAACCAAAGAAGTCGTCTCCGTTTACTAGAATGGTGCTGTCTCGTTTGTCGAAAAGAGCTCTTAAGTTGATGGGAGACTGGATGGGATCCAAAAAGGACCAAGGGAAAGCAGCATTTGCGTTTCCCCCAACTAGATTAGCATCTAGGTCCAGTATATGGCACGATACGTGAGAAGTTCTCGGCTTGGGAGTTCCTGCCTCTGCCCAGGGAGATTTCTTAAGCTTAGTAGACTCTCCCCATAGATCGGCCATGAGGAAGACCAAGGTTCTCTGGTCTACTTCAGAGTTGGACCATCTGCTCAAAGACCAAGAGGCTAGAGACTTATTGCTCCACAGTGCCAGATCCCGAAGCAGCACACACGGACGCGTTCCTGTTAGATTGGTCAAATCTAGACGTGTACGTTTTTCTGCCTTTCAAGATCCTTAAGGTGCTACAAAAGTTTGTGTCAAGTGAAGGGACCAGAATGACCCTAGTAGCCCCCTTCTGGCCCTCAAGGGAATGGTTCACAGAGGTACTGGAATGGATGGTGGACACTTCCAGAAGCCTTCCATTGAGAGTAGACTTACTCAAACAACCCCACTTGTAAAGGCACCATCAAAGTCTCCAAAATCTTCAGCTAACTGCCTTCAGACTATCGAAAGATTCACAAGAGCTAGAGGTTTTTCAAAGGAGGCAGCTAGAGCGATTGCAAGAGCAAGGAGGTCTTTGACCATCAGAGTCTATCATTCCAAGTGGGAAGTTTTCAGGGAATGGTGCAGAGTCAACTCCGTTTCCTCTTCCAGTACCTCTGTAACTCAGATTGCTAACTTCCTTTTATTCCTGAGAAAGAAGCGCAATTTTTCTTCATTCACTATCAAGGGATACAGGAGCATGTTGGCAACTGTATTCAGAGAGAGATTTGGATCTATCAAATAATAAAGACTTACAAAAACTTCTTAAGTCTTTTGAGACATTGAAGCAACGTCACCAGGATTCACCAGCTTGGAATCTGGATATAGTCCTGAAGTTCCTTATGAGTAACAGATTTGAACCCTTGCACTCTACATCTCTGAAGGACCTCATGATGAAAACCCTTTTCTTAGTTAGTCTGGCAACAGCCAAGACATTTAGTGAAGTCCATGCATTCAGTAAAAACGTGGGTTTTGAGTATAAAAAAGCTATCTGCTCATTACAGTTGGGTTTTCTTGCCAAGAATGAACGCCCTTCTCAACCTTGGCCTAAGGCTTTTGAGATTCCGAATCTTTCGGATGTGATTGGCGATGAGTTAGAGAGAGTCCTATGTCCAGTAAGGACCCTTAAGTTCTACTTAGACAGAACGAAGGAGTTTAGAGGCAAGTAGGAAGCCCTGTGGTGCTGAGTCAAGAAACCCTCCTTGCAGATGTCTTAAGAATGCCCTGTCGTTCTTTATCAGACTTTTAATTAAAGAGGCTCATACATATTGTAGTGAGACAGATTTTAGACTTAAAGGTAAAGACTCATGAAGTGAGAGCTGTAGCAACCTCGGTGGACATCAAACAAAATCGTTCGTTGCAAAGCATTATGGACACAACCTTTTGGAGGGGCAAATCTGTGTTCGCTTCACACTATTTGAAAAGTGTCCAAACTCTATATGAGGACCGGTACACTCTGGGACCGTTCGTAGCAGTGAGTACAGTAGTGGGGGAAGGATCCACCACTACATTCCCATAATCCTAATACCTTTTCTTCTCTTGGAACTTTTAATTTGTTTTTTATGGTTGTCTTGTGGAGATTGCGACAGTCTTCCGCATCATTGATTGGTCAGGTGGTCAATTTGGTTCCTTGAGAGCGCCCAGAACTGGGTATTAGAGGAGTCTCTGTCACAGAGAGGTGTGGTCACTGGTTTGACAGCTCCTAGGGATCTTCAACCCCCTGAGAGGACCTCTGGATCTCATAAGGAAAGCGGACATAATGGCAGAGTATCATTGAAGTCAGCTTCCTTATGAGGTACGAACCCTTAAGCTTGTTTTGTATTTAAACTCTTAAGCAGAATTCCATCTATATTGGCTGCCTGTAACCCTCCACCAAAGGTGTTAATCAGCTATATATATAACTACCAGGTAAGCCTTATGTTTAGAAATGTTATTTTCATTATAAAATAAATTTTTGAACATACTTACCTGGTAGTTATATATAATTAAATTAACACCCTCCTCACCTTTAGAGACTAGAGGCATGGAAGATATGAGGGAACAGGGGATGGTTCTGAGGTACCTCGCTAGGGTGCGCAGGTGGTACACCTGGCTATCCAATCGGCGATTGGCGCGAGTTTTGAATTTTCTGCCGTGACGTCAGAGACATAAGCTATACTGTATATATAACTAGCAGGTAAGTATGTTCAAAAATTTATTTTATAATGAAAATAACTTTTTTTTTTTTATATAGTAGCTGTTCATTTAAGCCATTCATTTTTAGGTGGCTTATTTTGATTTGATGAATATTGTTTGTTTTATGCACTTGATGGCAAATTTAGACATTAATTTTCTATAGAAGTGCAGTACAGCACTTCAAGATTTTAGAATAATGTTGTTGGTACTAAGAGACTTTCAAAGTTTCGATTCTTATTACTGGAAAAACAAAAGATTTGTTAGTCCAAGAGAATCTATAATACAGTTTAGTCTCCTTCCCCTGTGCCTAAATGTTTTTACTTGCATTTATAGTTTTCTGTAGATGTCTTATAGATAATACAGTTTCTCTTTGTTTACTACTTATAATACATTGCTTCTATTAGGTGCCCCCTTGTGACAGTCAAGGAGGAGATAAAACCACATACCTGTAAAGGGAACCTCTAGAGGTCGGACTTAATTCTTTATAGAAGACTCAAACAGTTGATTTTCTCCTTGGGAATGAATTTGAATTGGATAAATTTGTTGCAAGCCCTAAAGATAACTTAATTTCACTAAATCCTTCCGATCAGCTTTAATACGTTTCTAAACTGTTGGCCTCTCGACTATACTGAAGTGAAAATATAGCAGTTTTTGCCCTACTGTATCTAAACCCAAGTCTAACATCATTCCTACTGTTAGGCATTACTGTACAGGGTACTGTTTTTTTAAGTGTCCGTGCTATGGTCATACTTACAGTTTCTGGGGTTGTGGGTTTTTTGCCCTTTTTGGGTGTTTAAGTTATTTGTCTATCTTCAGTTACAGTATTGGATAATCGCAGGTACTGTATGTGTTCGCAGCTTTTAGGGATACCGTGTTATAGGTTATTATTGGTCTGCTTTGGTTCTCGTGGCATCTGCGCCATGGTATACAATGCTCCATCCTTAATTGCTGTAAGGAATATAAAAACATAAATGAACTGGAGGTTTTTAATGTCTAGAATGTTACTGGTAACTCATCAGAAATTTTAAAAGAAAGGGTTTTTGAAAATCACAGCCCTAACCATCTTGAGGCCTTCAAGGGCTTTTGATGAGCTACTTAACTGTAGTAAAGTACAATAGTGAAATTCCTTTTCCTGTGAAAGTGATGCAAGTGGTTATGATGTATGCCTCTTTTCCTATGATTGGTGTTGACCTACCAAATGAAGGGATGGAGATGCTCCAAACAGAGAATAAAAACTTCAACATCATGTCGGTTTACTAACCCCCACTTATACCATTTAAATGGCCTCCAAATCAAAACAAGTGAAATAGGGCATCTTTAGTGATTGGAGATTTCAACAGTCACAACAGCATATGGGGTATAGCTAGAATAACACTAATGGAGAGGCTGTAGAGGAATGGGCTCTAAATAACAACCTAACCATTCTTCATAATGCCAAAGATAAACATTCTTTATTGAGCACAAGATGGAAGGGAGGATGTTACCCTGACCAAATGTCATCTTGTCACTACCCAAACTATGAAATAGCAGTCTATGATCTATTTCTAAAATCTTAACACAGACCTATTGATGTTAACCCTTTTACCCCCAGGCTATTTGGAAATTTCCAACCCTTAACCCCCAAGGGTTATTTTTTTTCAAGAACATTTTGCAGTATATTTTTTTTAAATTGCTCTAACAGCCTTAATTTTTGTCATAGAGAGGTCAGGTTGGTCTCATTCTCTTGGAAAATTCCTGAAGTTTCTCAAAAAATTATTAAAAATATGCAAAAAAAAATTTATATAGCATTTTTTTTGCAAGGACGTACCGGTACGTCCATGGGGGTAAAGGGATGAGTTTTATGAAACGTACCAGTACGTCTTTTGGGGGTAAAAGGGTTAACATTCAACCAGTTATTAGAGCTCTGAGTTTTAACCTATACAAAGTTTATACTTCTGGAAAGCAAGAGGGAATGTTTTCATATCAGTGCTGGATGACAAGATAAATAACATTAAACCAGAACCAAACAACTGTGAACTTTTCAAGAAGCGTATATGGACAGTGTTAAGACATATTCCGAGAGGAAGTAGAAATAATTTGCAATGATTATACACAGGCGTTCAATTTAGATTTGTTTGCTGAAGACACCATCGAACTAGGAGAGTTTTGATGGCTTCTGTAGCCAACTAGAAAAGGCAGAGATGGTAAGAACTAATAACCAGCACAGACATGACTCAGAATAAGAAGCAGCATGGAAAACAAGCGGTAAACTGAATTCGGACAAGAATAGCTGCGGTGACAACTAACACAGTAGCAAAACAACTCTTACTTAATGGGGAGCCATATAACAATTAATGCGTACATCTCAAAAGAATTAAGGATGAAATAAAATGTGCCTTGCAAGAAAAGGCCTTTACCTGGAAAAGCTACTGGGCTGTCGGCATTACATTTGAGATGATACTGCACTTTGGCGGCAGATCTAAATCATGGGCACTGGCACTTCTTAACTTTACATGAATATTCTAGATCCCCAAACTATGAAAAAGAGCAAAAGTTGTCCTTACTAAAACCTGGCAAAGACCCAATGATCCCCAAGACCTATCGGGGCAATATCTCTCCTCGACATCTTGTGCAATGCAAACTTTACAAACAAATGATGATGATCTGCATAGCTCCCACAGCCAAAGAAAAATTATCACCAGACCAGGCTGGCTTCAGGGCAGGAAGATCCTGCTGCTCTCAGGTACTTAGCCTCACTCAGTATATTGAGGATGAATTTGAGTTTGAAAATCACAGGGTCAGTATTTGTTTGACCTAACAGCAGCCAATGACACTGTGAACCCTAAGTAATTTCTCTAGAAACTAACCAATGTTATTCGCAACTCGAGCATTGCCAAAATCAATCAAGCATGTCACATAGATACAGGTGTCTTAAGACCAACACCCCTTCTAGTACTTTATAGATTGGTAGGTATTGCACCACCGAACAGCTCATTCAAAGGCCCAAAAATATAAACGAGAATGATGAAAAGACTGGCTCTATGAACACCAGGTGGTTAGACATAAATTGAAATCCTGTAAGAGCTTCATAACCACTACTTGCTTTGACCCCATTGGAGTAGGTAACTTACTGCCTAGAACGCTGGAGAGAAACAGAGCACTGCCCACCTGACGAGGCTATCCAGAGCCCATGCGCGTCGCTTCCCCGTGGAACAAACCTCTGTAGAAAGGATTAGGTTACTCTTAATCGAACAAGAACTAGAGTTTGAAGGACTGGAGACGATCTTCATTAGTGGGGTCCCGCCCCTTCTGCTGAGCTCCTATGTCGTCATCCCATCGAGACAATGGACCACATACTTCTTGGGTGTGAACAGGGGCAATCCATACAGATATGGACCCTTACAAATGTAATCAGGCTGTTATGCAGTGGATATGTCCCCTATCTTCCTTACTTGAACGTTTGACCTTTCTCCCCTTAGGAGAGCAAAAAGCAGTGCATGGGCTAATTTTCCTAGAACGGAAAGAACTACCTGAACTCAACCCCAGGGAAGGGGTTTGTTATTATGCAATGTAGCCACTCCCCTACCTCTAGCGCTAGATCGAGCCATTGTTCCTCTTCCGCCTCGGACGTTCCCGATAAACTCTGTTGACTCCATTGTCAAGGTTGATTAATTTTGTGTTTAGAAGCCCTGAAAATAGGGATCTGATGTAAAACGCAGGCATGGGGACACATCTTTTTTAGGCCTGGAATCTCCTATCATGGAAGACTTTCAGGATCAGTCAGGCAGCAGCATAACCTTTAACCTTTAGTTGAATGCAATTGCTTAGGGCCTGATGAATTGCAAGAGCCCATGCTTGGCCACAAGGGCTAGTCAGTCTACAGCAACAACAGGATGCAGTCATATACCTTGCCTCAACCCTAAACTTGACAGTCCCAAACAGTCTGGAAGTAGGACCTCTGTCTTAAACCATGTTATCAGTGCAACATTGGATCCAGAAGGAACTCAAGGGGGAGAAGTGCACTCAAACACCTTCCAAATGGTTACCCAAGCCTTGCAATCAAGCTTTTGCAGTTAACTCTTCCAGTCAAAAAGTCAATAGCAGCCTGTTGACTGACTTGACTTCCCATTCAAGAGGAGGACAGTGCTGTAAGTACCATAGTCTATCATCAGGAAGAGGATTTCTCCCTCTTAGTGAACCTGAAGGATTCTTACATCTGGATACCAATTCTATGTTATGTTGTGAACTCATCACCTTTTATGCTTTGATTTTCAGTTCAGACTCCCTTTTGTCCTAAGGGTTCATGCTCCTTTATTGTGCCGCCTATATCAAGACTTACATCTTGGATTTTCTCGACAAAGGGCTCGTCTTGTCTTCCTCCTTGGGACAATGTTCCAAGTTCCTTTTATTACAATATGAGAATTGTGTTCTTGGTAGCACAGCTGTATAGCTGGACAAAAATAGAGGACCGGAGTATGCTGACAATGCTTTGAATATTCGTATTGGCAAACGGGGGTAGGTAAAACAGTTGCTCCCACATGGCTAAGAACTTTCATTTGGATGTTAAAACTCTTCTGAACATTCTTGGCACCTGGAAACCCGTTCTGCATGTCTACCACACTGGCAATTGCTTCAGGATTATGAGAAGAATCGATGGTAAGCAGCCATTGATTTCCCTACCTTGTGGTTTCAGTAGAATAGGCAACACTGGACAATCGGGCTTAGTACGGACTGACTTTATTCTCTATGGGAGTTCCATTGAACCCCACCTCCAGAGATTGCCTTACACGGAAGAATCCAGGGAGGAGGGGACACACTGGATACATGATCACCTCAGGGAAATGCTTCTCAGAACAATGCCACCTACTTTTCAACCTACCAGTAATGCTTGCAATGTGACTACAGTACTTTACAAATAGGGTTGATAAAGTATTCAGTACGTTGAGAGAAGACACTCTTCCATTCTTGACTTTCGTTAATAAATGGTTTTGTTTCACAGACCCTTATCAAAAACACACTCTTGAGAAGTTGTCCAGGTAGGGCTGTATGCAAGAGTCATCTGAGCAGGAGGATTATGCAAGCAAACATTCAGTCAACAGTACTGTAACTCCTTGTAGGAGCCTTACATCAGTGCGGGGCGAAAGGCTCCGTACTTCACGTTTTCACCGTCGCCCGGCCAGCTTGTCCTTCAGTTGGACAGGAACTTTCAGTTTCTGCTACCTAGTCCCAGTCTGCCTTACGACTTCCATAGGGATTCTACATGCTTCCTCCTTTCTGCCCATCTTCCCATTTTGCCAATCACTCATAGTCGGCTGACGGCACAGATGTTCGGCATGAACCTGATCGCTCCCAAGTATGTTATCCGGATAAGCGATTTCTTTGTTAAGGAAGCTCCTCATTCTTAGAGGTGAAGGATATCGCTCAGCTCTTGAACCCAAGTTTTCTACTAGGTCTTAGGTCTAGGCCCTTTACAAAAATCAGCAAGACCATCTGATCTCCTGGGGAGCTGAAGTTGTAGAAAAAGTTTCATGAGTTCGCAAACCTTTACAGTAATTTATTAGCTGCTTATGTTACTTTTGCTGGTTTGATGAAATGATTTTCAGGACAAGGAACACTTCCCAAAGTAGTTTTTTTTTTTCACTAAGCCCTTATATGAAAATAACCACATGTGATTTTTAAGTATATATTGTAAAGGAATAATGAGTCACATCTTGACTCAGAGTTGCTTTTGTAAGATAGGAAGGTAAAGCTGGGGTACTTTTCATCTCGGTTATATGGGACCAAAGAGAACTGGTAAAAAGTGATAGGCAAAAAATAGTAGTTTGGGGTAGTGTTACTGCAAAGAACTGTTTATTACTGTCCAAAAGTACTGCCAAAGGCACACTACAATTACCACCCTCGTAAGCTCTCATGACCCATTATAAGTACTGTATACAAACTTTTATTCGTCAGCTATTTTCATTTTATTTTTCCATCAATGATGTATTGTTTCTATTCTTGGATTACTGTTGTTGTAGTCCATTTCTTTGATATAATTCATCTGGTAACAAAAACACAGATAATTTCTTAATCAAATTAAACTTCTGGATGTTGATGTTCTCAGGTTTTTAATAGTTACTATCCAGTGTTGTAATAATTTCCCGAACCAAATCAGTTCCACCCTTATTGTGAGTGAGTTTATTCATTTGGAAGAAAGAAGTGTTAATGAAAAGTTTATATACTCCCTCAAGGGGTAGGGAGAATTCTATTTAAGTACAGTCTAGTGATTATTTCTTACTTTATTCATGCATATTTTAGTTTTAGAAATATTTTCATTCATTACTCAGTGCTGTATGCTTTAAGAAAACAGTATTTTAGGAAGAGTGTTTTTGCCATGTAAACAATAAAAAGAATGCTTTGGATTCATAGTGAAAGATCTAGTTTAATTTAGACTTATTTTGCAGGTTTGGAAGTAATTGGAATAAATCTCGCTAAAAGGCTGGAGTTCCTGTATAAGATAATTGTGGAAATTCAGTTGAGATATCCAATTTATCTTGATCCCTTTCATAGTCCTTAATTTATAGAGAATGGATGATATTGATTCGTCTGTACCTTCTATTATCTTTGTATTAATTCAATTTAATAATTTGCCCCTGAGTAAGGAAAGAAAAGAATAATGCAAAGTCATTTCAAATTTAACCCAGTTGAGGGAAGAGGAGACTTGAATGCATTTCTTGATGATTACTACTAGTCATCTAAATGTATTAATTAAATTTGAATATGCTCTTCTTCCCTAGTTTAGTTAATGGGTTTAAAATGTTTTAGGAGATGCTATATAGAATTTTTCTTAAGAGATTCATACATGTTTTGCAGTAAAACTTATTTAACACTGTTGAAGTTTGTGTGGATGACTAAGCGTTAAAGTAATGTCCTAAATTATTTTCTTATGTTTTCCAGTGTCCCAGGGTGGCTACCATAACCCAGCCGACATGCCAATGCAGAATCCCAAAGAACAGATTGCCATGTGGCAACAGAACACCTATATGAGTGATTCAGGTATTCACTCAGGTGCCACCACAAATGCCCCATCTCTTACCGGTAAAGAGGAAGACATGGATGCAGAATGGATGGAAGGACAAGCGCAGCAAGGTTTCAATCAAGCCGCGTTTACATCAGAACAGGTAGATTTTTAATCAATTTTTTAGATTTTATAAGTAGTTGCTGATGTTAGGGCTGTCATTCATTTCAAAGTAATGATGAAGATGATTAAATTGCAGTAAATAAATCTTTGATGGGCACAGTCAAAAGAAAGATTTGCTGTTGAGTGTGATAAACTTGAGATCGTAATGCTGCTTCGACATAAGCTTTTGTAGTAAGGTATATCACTTAGAAGTTTATTTACTGTATTTTGTTAATTATTGCCATGGCACTTAATATTAGTAATTCCACACAGGTGTTCTGGTATATAAAATTGTGATTTATATGCTAATTTCTTTGAAAATATGAATTGCAGGTGGACGATATGAATCAACAGCTGAACCAGACAAGATCTCAGCGAGTTCGTGCTGCCATGTTCCCTGAAACTCTAGATGAAGGGATGGAAATCCCCTCCACTCAATTTGATCCCCAGCAACCGACAGCTGTGCAAAGACTGGCAGAGCCCTCACAGATGCTGAAGCATGCTGTGGTTAATTTAATTAATTATCAGGTAGGTTTGCTATTCCCCTACTTTTTCCCACAAGAATATATCCTGCATATGGTATAGCATTCCATAATTGCATTGAATGTTGACATTACAGGAGATATTACTGTATATGTTCAATGTAACCTTTAAGTTATGTTCACGTCAAGAATAGTTTTGTAAAGAAGCAAAAAAGGAATATCATCCATATATTCAAAACTCTTAAATTATAAACTAAGTACTCTATATTCTTTTAAAATGTATATCAGTTTTTTTACAGTTTAGGAAATCAAAGAATTATACTTAATTATTTTATATGCAACACCTTTATTGTTCGTGTTGATTTTACTTGAAGCTGTATTGATGTTCACTCCATAAAAAAAAATGTCCCATTTTCTCTGCAAGTGCCTCTTCCCTGAGAACCATTTCGCCATATGGCGTTTGATGGCAACTAACTAGTTTGATACTACATATATCCTCCGGCTTTCCATTTTCTCATCAACTCTGGTCTAAGTGATTCTTTTTTTTAGCCTGGGATTGAAATTGTTTGTTGTTCATTATGAACAAATAGCAATGTGATTCAAATCATACCCAGCTTGGGGTAACGTAGCCGGCAGCTGCAGTGTTGTATTTTTGTGTGGGGGGGAAAATTGTCCACTGGTACAGTATTCCATCTTCTCAAAGTTTCAGCTTTCAACTGACCTCTTTGATCACAACATAAAGTAAATTTTGTATAGTAAATTTTTTTACTATTTTGCATTTAGTTAAGGGTACAGTAAATTCAGAGAAGACTAAAAACTCCTTTTTACATAGCCTTACCCGTACTCCTGAAAACTAGACGCCTTACATCTTTGTGGCCTACTTTAGGACAACATCCGTGGTCAAATGTCTTGTCTAGTGGGGCTCTTGTTTTCTTATAGACGTAGAAACTCGCTACGCCACCATGGAGCTGGAGCTACTCGCAGTCACCTGTGCTGCAGCCAAGTGCTACCTACATTTGTCTGGACATGCATTTCACATTAATGACTGCCCATTGTCCCCTGATACTGATTCTCAACCACAACACTGGACGATATTGAGAATTCGCACCTACAAAATATAATTAAAAATTTCATTCTACATTTTCGCTGCACTCAGGTATGTGGGAAACAGCCCCTCTGATCTCCAACCAGTTGCTTCACATCTAAAGATGAAGTAGACTGACCACATTGACTCAAATGTCAGGCTCATTGTTGCTAGCACCACGCTTCCATCGATGACCAGGCAACAGGATTTGTCGTGGGGGATAAGATTACAGGAAATCTGCACAGTTGCATCTCAGGATCAAGCCTACAATCTTGTCCATTACTTCTCAAATGGCTTTACCACTAACCACTATGACCTCCATGCGTTTGCCCTCACATATTGGAAGTTGATGTAGCATTTATGTGGATGGAGACTTAATGAGCTCCTAACTGCAGCTCTCCGTAGGTGAACCGTGGCTTGCCTCCACGACATTTACCTAGGAGTCGAAGCTACTTTGACAACCAAGACAGACAGTATTTGTTCATGTATTAACACACAAAAAATACATTAGAAAGCTGTGAGGCCTGCTAACAGCTTCTCCTCTGTCAGCAACAAGAACCTTACATGTGTGACGAACACCCATCCCTACCCTTTGAACGTGTGTCAACTGAGTCGTCCACGTAGCTGGGAAGTCCTTCATTGCTATTGCTGTACTAATAGATTTTCAGACTCTCTCTTGCCCCGTGGTGATCCCGTGGACGAGACAACCGCAGCCAGAGTAACAAGAATTTTCTCTCCTCGCCTAGGTTGGTGTGCCCCATTTTAAAGCGTCAAGCAATTTACCAACTGCTGGGGCATTCACCATATCATTACTTCTCTCATTCCCTTAGTCTAATAGACATGCAGAAGCTGGCCTGAAAGCTGTCGGATACATAATCGCTAAAACCGGCAACATAGATTGTGAAGCCTTTTGGTAGAGGACTGCTAGAGCTTCAGAACTCAGCGACCCCTTCTCGATTCTCTCTTTAGCAGTTTCTCTATGACCATCTTTTCCACACCTGTGTTCCAGCACAACCCCTGCCATTCACAGCTGAGGGGCAGACTAAACAGGATTAGGACTGTCATATGGTCCCCCACACCTACAAGATCACGAGCCTCTATAATTCACGTACCCTCCCTCTAACCAAGCTCACCATTGACCAACAAGTCTGGATACAGGACACTATGATGGGAGAAGGTTGGCATCTTAATGGGTCCGGCATTTGTAGACGATGTAAGGTGCTCCTTCCAAGTGGTGGTGAAGGTTTGCAAAACCAAAGACATTTATGCCCAGTGCATAATGAGTGATGGCACCTATGCCAAACCCTGTTTCCCATTGTTTTTGGCCAGGAAAGGGAGCCATCCTTTAACCCCCTAATGTCACTCTTCGTTCATCTTGGTTGAGTAGTCTATGTTCCCCTTAAAACAGTGCTATGAGCTTAAAGGAGACGCATGTATGTACAGTAGATATAAAATGCATTGTATGGTACATACATTATGTGCAGCTCACTTGCACTCTTGTGAATTAAGTTATTGCTTTACAGAGTTGTTACATTTGTCGCTGTGTATCCTTTATCAATGGTTTACTTATTGTATGAACACAAGTATCTTCATTATGGATTGTGGCAACTTGTAATTGTATGGGAAAACACCACCATTAGTTTCTGCCGTGTACGATGCATAACCCAGTCATTGTAAAGTGGTAGCTTAGGTGTGACAATCAGCGGACATATCTCGCTTTCAGGTTTGTCTGTGTCTTTAATATATGGGAGTACAGTATTTAGAACCTTCGACTTTTAATTCATCACCCATAGTTCTTTTACGTAAATGGACGTAGTATGTGGTAAGGTTGCACACTGCAGATCACACACAGAAGGCAGTCTGCCTAAATGCCATTGCAACTACAGTAGTAGACCTTTTACTTATTATAAAATATTTTCGTTTATCTGACTGGGAGGCGACTCCAACCAGTTCCGTTTCCTGGTCAAGGAGACTTCTGGCCTCCAACCATCCCTTGTTCAAGAAACAAATGCCTTTCCCAAGATATTTATCCAATTCAACAAAGGCACATTTTTTAGTGCATAGAGATTGGCAAGCTGCTGGCTGATTTAAAATGGTTATTTGGATTGGGGCAAATTGAGAGGTTTTTCAGTCAGAAATTAGTTGGGAAATTTGATGAAATTCTGGTTTTTTGTTAGACAAAATTATCTATGAAGGCTATAGAGGTTTAGGTCATACTGGGAAAGCTAGCCTTGTCAAATATCTGGGTGTAAATGTATTCTCTTCAGGGTTGAATGTAGGTCTATTAAGAATTTTTACTTTTAAAAACCTATAACTGTCAGAATGGCTTAGAGTAATTCTACTTTCTAAAAAGTTCTCGTTTTAAGGTTTTCAAGTTTTTCTTTTAGATCTCGCAAATATAACTTCAATTTATCAATAAAAAACTTGATAGACTGCTGATAGTTTTCCTGTAATGGGAGTTTGAGGGTGGGAAGAGGATTCTATCTCTTTACCTTATCGCAGAATTATTTATTCATATAGATCATAGATTATATGTTGCACATATCTTTTTGAAAAGCAAAGGTAGTGATACATCAGAAAGCTATAAAGTGATAGGATGACAATACTGATATATTGAGAGTAAAATTTCCTATTGGTTTATGAATTTAGATTCGTATGTCATCTTTCCTGAAATACAATTTTGTCTCTAGATAAAGGTTTAGTGAAAAGGTCACACAGCAAATTAGATTAAAATCAGAGAAAGGAAGTAAAGGTTTATATTTAGAAAGTGGTAGTTCAGTTATTTTTGTGTGAAAAAGAAATTAAATGTCAATGTCAATGATTTACATACAGTATTTGGTTTTCACAAGGGTCTATCTGAAAGGTAGCCACTTTTATTAAAAATTTAACCAGGTTTAGGGCTTGGGGTAACAGTGAGAGATGTGATGTAAATATGATTTAGTTGGGTAAATTTAGTTTTAATTTATTTCTTTATTGGTCTCAGTAAGTGTTCAAGGTTTTGGTTTTTATAGAGGACTAGTTTTAAAAGGTGGATAGTGGATTCAAGTTTGCAATCCGACTGATAAGGGTGGTTACCTTTTAAATGATTTTTGGGTGGTTGATACACTTTTTTAACCTAGATTGTTACTTTCCCATCTCTTTATTACACTATCCCATCTCAATTGGGGTGTGAATCAGCAATATTATTATCAGGGAAGTTTTATAAAAATAGGGAGAATTTTAATGATAAAATTAATTTTTATACTCTCCTGATGTTCATATAAGTCTCCCTCATCCTCCACTGTTCAGTGATGTCTAAAGACTAATGATCGGCTTTTCGATTTCAAGAACTGAAAAGTAGAAGAAATATGTCGTATAGGAACGAGTTAGTTGCCATCAACCGTCAGGTGGTGCAATGGTCCCTAGAGGAGAAGGTATTTTGCAAGCAGAGAAAATTGGATGAATCAGATGAATATTTCGTATTATTAATTATAATGTGATTTTGTGCAGGATGATGCAGATTTAGCAACACGTGCCATCCCTGAGCTCATAAAGTTACTGAACGATGAGGATCAAGTTGTAGTGTCTCAGGCAGCGATGATGGTTCACCGACTCAGCAAAAAGGAAGCATCAAGACATGCAATCATGAACTCCCAGCCCATGGTGGCTGCTCTTGTCCGTGCCCTGAGCAACTCCAATGACCTGGAAACCACTCGAGTCACAGTTGGCGCACTTCACAACTTGTCCCACCACCGACAAGGTCTCCTAGCCATCTTCAAGTCAGGTGGCATTCCAGCTCTAGTCAAGCTTTTGAGGTATGATATAGAAAAGGTTTAGTTGGTACCGGGGCCAGTTGGACTGGCATCCTCTTGGCTTCCAGGTCCTATGCAATCAGTAACTGTGATTGTAATTAACTAAAAGTAATAATTGAAGAAAATATAGAGGAAGAGAGTTCTAAGTCGGGAAAAGATTACATTTTAAATAGATTTTGCATAGTACAGTATTGTAGCAAGTGATCTTGTATACTGTGTTTACCTTGAAATATTACAAAGTGTCCGTAGAACAGATATTTTATGAATGAAATGGTACTTTTTCTTGTATTAAAACTTTTTACCCATTCATGAGAATGAAATTCTATTATGGTATCTCAATCGATTTTAGTTTCATGTAAGTTGTGAAGATTTGTAAAAGACACTCTTGGCAAATGACAAGTCTCCTAGAACACCATGATGGATTTATTTTATATAAATTTCAGTGTGGAAGTTCTAGAAAAAAAAAGATTGAGTGTGATATGACAATACAATAACAGGACATGGAGGAAATGCTGTCAGTTTTGTTACATACAAGATAGGATTACTGTAGGTCTTTGTAGTGAGTAAACTCTTAAGTATCATGTAAAAAGGGTTAAGGTTTTACTGTACCATCTCATATTTATGGAGTTTTAGGAGGAGTTTGAAAAGTACCCAGACAAAATATTAGATGGTAATTTTATAGGCAGAGCTATAAGATAGACTCAATAGGTGGTTGATATTACTGTACAGTAATTGTTCCTTTAACAACCTCAATATATTAACACATACCCACGAACAGTGTCTTGGCCACTTGCAATAGAAAAATAGATAACATTTTAAAATTCTTCTAATGATCTTAATATTTGAGCTAATAGCTTTAATTTTGGGTTTGTTATTTGCTTAAAAGATTATATTTTATGAGGTAGAAAACTATGAAAATTATGAATTTTTGAGTGAAAACTGTGATCTCTAAAAAATAAGTTCTTTTGTATCTCTATTTTAGATCGCATATCCTATGGTTCAAATAAGGCTCGTAACACAAGCGAAGGCCTGTTTTATATACTAAGGCATACTCTTTTATTTTCAATGAACATTTAGAAAATTTTTGTTTACAACATAGGTCGTATAGGTGATCATGACTTTGACAATGTCAGGGACATCTAATGGTTGCCAAAGTTGAATAACACAAGATCTAAAGAAACTACAATCTATCAAGAATTTTAGTTAATTCTTCGTGCTCATCAAAAAGGCTTCCTGAGTCTATTGCTGTATATCATAATATTAGAAATGTTTATAAGGGAGTTTAGTTGAGGAAGCTTCTACGAGTTGGGTTATACGGAAGATTTAGAGTTGGCAGCAGTAGTTAAGGAAAGCTGGGTAAAGGTTTAGAAGGGGGTTGATGGGAATAAAGAGAAGAATCCATGTAAGAAAAATTGAATTTATTATAGCTAGCAAAGAAAAAAAGGGAAGATGCACTTTAATGGAAATGATTGTGCGATTGTTTTGAAAATTATGCTATGAACTTGAATGGTGTCTTGTGAGGAGCTTAGGATATCAAAGCACTGAAGTTGTGTGCAGAGTTAAGGAGAGGATCTGGTAGGATTTTTTCTCATCTCAAGTTTGTGGGAGTGGTGAACTGTATTACTGTAAATAGGTTATGATGGTCAAATTTTGTATGCAATAATCCTTTGCAAAATTAGACTAATGCCTCTCCTGTAATGATGTTTAATGCAAATTGCCTCCCAGGTTCCTCCATAGGTATTGGCCATCGTTCACTCCTAGAACTTTGATGCATCCATGTAATGGCTTGTCTGGTAGTCCTGTCATGCTCTTGCCAAAGATCTTGCTCTATCTTAGATAATATGAGTCCTTGAACTTTCATAAATGTACTGAACATCTGTAATCTTTTATGCAAGACTATAGTTTTTGTAATCAAAGTTTTTTCATGGATTATGGTACAGTATAAAAACACTGTACCTGAAGAAACAATAAGAATGTATTTCATGAGAGTTTATTTCAGTCTAACTCATTTGCAAAATAGTTATGCTGTTAAAAGGGCTAGGTATGATAGATAAATGAAATGTGTGTAATAATGCACTATAAAGAAACTAGATATGTTTTCTTGATTTATGTGGTAACTTTTCTGTATTCAGGCCATGTTCCTTCATGATTATTCTTTGAATTTTTCTTGCTTGCCTTTATAAATAATTGGTTTGCCACTAAAAGCAATTTGTATTGAGTATGAATAATCAACTTGTCCAAAGAATTCTAGATTTGTTCATAAAGGTTGAATGTTGTTATTGTAGAAGTTTAAAAAAAAAAAGAAAAAAAAAAGGTATAGGATGCTACCAAATATGTAATTAAATTACAACCGTTTAAATTGAGAAGGGAATATTTTGTTTTTGGCCACTGTTTCATAGTTGATTTATTGGCACATTTGTGTAGCTAAAAGAAAAATCAGATGTGAAACACTTAAGGTGTTGTTGAACATTATTTGATAATTTAAACATTGTTATTGAACAAAGTTGTTGATGACTTAAAGTTTTGTATGTCTCATTTTATAGCTCGCCAGTAGAATCTGTGCTCTTCTATGCCATCACAACACTTCACAACCTCCTGCTGCATCAGGAGGGGTCAAAGACAGCTGTACGAATGGCTGGGGGCCTGCAAAAGATGGTGGCCCTCCTTCAGCGTAACAATGTTAAGTTCCTTGCCATTGTAACCGACTGCCTTCAAATTTTGGCTTATGGTAATCAAGAATCAAAACTCATCATTTTGGCATCTCAGGGACCTCAAGAACTTGTTCGCATCCTGCGTTCCTACACATACGAAAAATTACTATGGACTACCTCAAGAGTGCTCAAAGGTATGATATTTTATGGCATACGTTTTCTTGGAATCTTCATTAGGATGCACTTGAAGATGGATGTTAATAAATTGAGACATTTGCCCTGGCCCTGATAATATGAATAGATAGGATGAATTTAACATTTAAACCTTATTCGCTTTAATTGAAGAGGGTTATGATGCTTTATAGAAAATAATTATAATTAATGATAATAAGACCCTATTAAAGTAACTTGATTCCTAAATAAAGCTTGCCTTAAATTTACCTTAAGGCTTTGTTTTACTTGTTCAAGAAAGTAAAATTTTTTAAAAACTGCATTTCTCGAGTCCATTGCATGGCTAATTTGATAAAAACTGCTGCATAGAATAAAAGAAAAAAAAAAACCTGCATCTTTTGAATAGCTTGGTTTTTCATAAATAACCTTTGTTTTTCTGAACAGTATTGTCTGTGTGCTCAAGCAACAAGCCTGCTATTGTTGAAGCTGGTGGAATGCAGGCTCTTGCCATGCATTTGACCCACCAGTCCACACGTCTGGTACAGAACTGCCTCTGGACTCTACGTAACTTGTCAGATGCTGCCACCAAAGTTGTAAGTAACTAGCGGTTTTTACTCCCATGTTTACTGTAGGTTGCCATGTCCCAGTTAGTGGTGATTGTATGATTAGTTGAAACATCTTTTTCTGTTTTATGCTTTGTCTTTTCTGGGCTTTTTAGATTGAGGAATTATTGTTTAGCTATTGTATAATACTCCTATTTTAATATTCCTTGTAAGAAAAAGGAAGATTGGATGTAGGGAAATTTCACGTTTAGCCATTTTTTTTATTAATCGTAAATATCTCTTGAATGGTAAGAGGAAGAAACCTTTTATGTGATATCATTAATGTACAATCATTCCTTGGATTTTGTTGGCAAGTTTGGGACAGACTAGGAATTTAATAAAATTATGAACCCTGTTAATAAAAAAGCCACTGTAATCTTTCTGTTTCTCTTTTAGGATAGTTTAGACCAGCTCCTACAAAACTTGGTGCACTTGTTGAGAGCCAGTGATATCAACGTTGTAACTTGTGCTGCTGGCATCCTCTCCAACTTGACTTGCAACAACCAACGTAACAAGATTACAGTCTGTCAAGTTGGTGGGGTTGAAGCATTGGTCGCCACCATCTACAGCGCGGGTGAAAGGGAGGAAATTACGGAGCCTGCTGTGAGTGCTTGACCAGAGTTTTATGAGTTCAATGTAAAAAAAAACTTATGCAATTTTGAAAAATTTTAAAAAGTAGTTTCAGGTCGTCTACAATTTTGAAACATGTTAAAAAGTAATTTGAGGACTATTCCTTTTCAGTTAATTATTTATTTAGTAAGGGAAAACATACTAAAAATAATTTTTAATTGTTGGTAGGTATCATTTTTTTCTAATTTTACAATAATTGCATTTTCTGTCATAGGCCTATTTGAATTAATACAATGGACCTATTAATTCCTGTAGGTTTGTGCATTACGTCACTTAACTGCCAGGCATCCAGAAGCTGAAGTTGCCCAGAATGGTGCCCGCTTGAAGAACGGTATCCCCATCATTGTAAATTTACTTCATCCACCATCTCGTTGGCCACTTGTGAAGGCTGTCATCGGGCTTATCAGGAACCTGGCTCTTTGCCCAGCCAACCATGCTCCTTTGAGGGAGTCTGGCGCCATTCCACGCCTGGTACAGCTCCTTATTCGGGCTTTCCAGGACACACAGAGGGTAAGTTGATTTGATTATTTATGATGCATGTTTTATATTTAGTCCAGTTCTATGAGGGTTAAACTATCAAATATGGTTTATAATATTAAAGTATACAAAGTTGTTTGCATCTATCAAGTATTGCACCATAATAATATTAAAGTATATACTATTCTTTGCATGAATTAGAAATTTTGAAATCAAGAAATTTTCCAAAATACCGTTGATTTCATAAAATATGTACAGTATAATTTAGTGATAAAAACTTTATGCGTACTGTACCTATTCCCACGTGTGTGTGTATGTGCCATTGTAATGGTTCCGATAAGGAACATCATTTTATAATCTTATGTGGCACATATCGTTATTAAAGGGTCTTCTTATATCCCATTAACTCCTTTCCTTTTTGTGTATTCCCCTTATTTTCTTACCTACTTCACCATTTTAACATATTGAACTTTACCTTGAGCCATTTTTCACTTAACATTTGAAAACAATAATTTAAGTGTAACTGTAATAATGCTCTAGTGTTATGTTTGGGTTGTAATTCTGGCTTCTTTAACAGTTTAAGCAAAGCAGAAAACTTAATTAAATATTGAAATTAGAGATAATTTATTTTTCTCTTCCAGCAACGTTCTTCGGTAGCCAGTGGAGGTTCTGGTAGTATTGGGGCATATGCAGATGGTGTACGAATGGAAGAAATCGTAGAAGGAACAGTAGGTGCTCTTCATATTCTGGCACGCGAGTCTCATAACCGAGCGATCATACGAGGTCTCAATGTCATACCCATTTTCGTTCAAGTAAGTAGTAATTACCAATGACTAGCTAGCTAGCTTGTTATAGGTTATATAGCATAAGTAGACAAATTTAATTTACACCTCAAAATTTATAGATTTATCAAATTACTTGAAATTTGCTATTTTTGTCAATTGAAATAGTTTATGTTCAGAGTAATAATAGACTTCCATATAGAATTACACCTGCAGAAACAAAAGAAAATTAAACAAGCAAAATTAAATTTTAGCTTCTCTACTGATATAATTTCTTTTTAACAGTTGTTATACAATGACATCGAGAATATTGAGCGGGTTGCGGCCGGAGTTCTTTGTGAACTTGCAGCAGACAAAGAAGGAGCAGAAATGATAGAGCAAGAGGGTGCCACAGCCCCATTAACAGAACTTCTGCATTCACGCAATGAAGGAGTTGGTAAGTTTTGTCATTTTCATGTAATATCTCTGAGATGAGCTTCATGGCACTTATGTTATTGGTACACTGTAAGATAATTTGGTTCCATAGAGAAAATATTCTCCTATTATTATATCAGACATTTTGTTTTTCTCTTGTTCATATGGTGTATACTGTACTGTGATTTACATTGCGGTATGTAGATTTAGTAGCTTCCTTTTGCAAAGTATAAATAGTCATAAGAAAAACTATATTAAACAAAGGTGGAAGAAAGACAGATATAGTTATTACTTAAAAGGGCTCTCATTCTATATGCAAAGTAAAATTCTAAGAAGTTTATTAGTAATCTATTATAATAGCAATCATTGTTCGGTTGTAGATCAATTACGAAAGTATAGTAGATTATGCGGCTAAGAGAACTAGTTGGCTACTATACAGTATACTGTACTGTGTGTGAACTGCTGCTGGGGTTTTATTTAGTACAAATTGATCATCTCTCTCTCTCTCTCTCTCTCTCTCTCTCTCTCTCTCTCTCTCTCTCTCTCTCTCTCTCTCTCTCTCTTTCTCTCTCTCTCTCTCTCTCTCTTTCTCTCTCTCTCTCTCTCTTCTCTTCTCCTCTCTTCTCTTCTCCTCTCTTCTCTCTTCTCTCTTCTCTCTTCTCTCTCTCTCTCTTCTCTTCTCCTCTCTTCTCTTCTCCTCTCTTTTCTCTTCTCCTCTCTTCTCTCTCAGTTACTTAACTAGTGTTAGTGTTTACAATAAATAATGACAATAACAGCCCATAATACAGTACCTGAAGCACTTTATTGTCAAGATGAATGAATGTTTATTGAAACTGCAAAAATATTGAGCAGCAGTTTGACCTTGCCTTAGAACTGTTTGAATAGAACATATGTTTTAATATTGATTCATTCAAGACTATTGCATCACTGTCATGAACTCATGATTCAATTAGTTGATAGCCTTGTTTATTATAAACATTCAGTTACCATAGTTGGTTATCTCTAACCTATTCCTGATATTTTGTATTAATTTCTCTTTCTCTTTCAATTGTTGAAGTTTAGTATTTTGAACTGTTATTTGAATAGTTACAGCTGTAGGAATTTCTTGTGTTGTAGTTTGGATTTGTTAAGATTTTCAAGTAATGCTGTGAAAATCAACTGTTGTAAAATAAGATTTTTCTCTTTCAGCCACATATGCAGCGGCTGTGCTGTTTAGGATGTCTGAAGATAAACCGCAAGACTACAAGAAGAGGCTTAGCATGGAACTGACAAATTCACTCTTCCGTGAGGATGGATCCATGTGGCAAGGAGATTTGGCAGCCATGCCTCCTGATCTGCAGGATTTCATAGCTCCTCCTGAAGGCCATTATGATCCTATGTATGGCCAAGGGCCACCGAGTGTCCATGGAGGCCATGCCGGGCCAAATTATCAAGGTTAGTTTTACCACCATTATACTTGAAAATCATATATACATATACCAAGGCACTTCCCCCAATTTTGGGGGGTAGCCGACATCAACAAGGAAACAAAAACAAAAAGGGGACCTCTACTCTCTACGTTCCTCCCAGCCTAACAAGGGACTCAACCTAGTTCAGCTGGTACTGCTAGGGTGCCACAGCCCACCCTCCCACATTATCCACCACAGGTGAAGCTTCATAATGCTGAATCCCCTACTGCTGCTACCTCCGCGGTCATCTAAGGCATCGGAGGCAGCAGCAGGGCCTACCGGAACTGCGTCACAATCGCTCTCCATTCATTCCTATTTCTAGCACGCTCTCTTGCCTCGCTCACATCTATCCTCCTATCACCCAGAGCTTCCTTCACTTGAAAATATTTTCCTAAATAAGCTCTTGATTATTTCCAGTAGGGAAATACTTGCATGTTTTGCAATGTCCTCACATTTATTAGGTTGGCATTAGTTTTACCGGAAAGGTTAGGCAATGCATTATATTTTGCCTTAGGTTACTGGCCTGTAATGTCTTGTTAGGGGAAAAATGTATAAGCTGGGATAGATAGCTACTATGACCCTAAACTAGAAACAAAGTTCTACATGGTAAGTTACCCTTTAATTTGGGATTTTAAAGAAGTTTATTAACCCTGATTATAGTGGTCATGGTGTCTATTGACAGGCAGATTTTTTTTCATTTATTTTTCAGCTATTTGAACTGCTCCATAGGTGATCACTCAAGCTCTTAAGTGGGTATCAAATGCCTGTTACTTTTGAAAAAGTTCAATGCACCATAAGAAAATGATTTGTGGTTTCACATTTCTCATGTATTAGAACAGTTATATTTAAAGGAAATTTTTAAATTACTTGTGAAGAGGATTATCCTAGCAGAGACTGAAAAATACGATAAGAGACTGGAGAAGAATTAGAGACATTTTCCCCCACATGGGGTCATCAAAGGAGACGTGGCCTGCTTGCACCAGGACTCTGTCTCCCCACACACTCCCGAAAGTAGTACTTACCTCGAACTACTTCTTAAGAGTTATCTTCTACACAATAAACCAACCTCGTCTCCTACTCTGGGTAGGAGAGGGTGGTAGGGAAGCTCAGCCCGGCGGGACGCCCCGCGCCAGTCTTCTTAGGCGAACCCTTCGTCGCCCACTTCCTCTTGGTGCTATACCGCACCCACTCAAATTCTTGGGGAAGAGCAATGGGCACTTCCCCGCAACTGACTTACCTCGTCCCCTACTCTGGGTAGGGGAAGATGGCTGTATAAGAATCTCTATTCGACGAGGCATCGGGAATTAAGTTGGCGAAGAGAGGCTCGTCTTCCTACGAGCCTCCTGGATGTATTCTTCCTTTTAGTGCCGAAGCGCACTTACTGCACTACGTTCCAGGACCAGTAGTCCCGACACGTGGTTGAAGAGGAACATAAGCTGCCCCTACACGGCAACACCGAGGATAAGGGGAGGAAGAACGATTTCTTGTAAAAAGTTTTCCTTTCAGCTATCAGTTCCTTGAAGAAAATCAAGGAATACAGTTCCATAACGTACACAACGCACGACACAAGCACTAAGGAAATGAATTAAACACCGGGTAAGGACACGGTTGAAAAGTGAACGCACAGGAACACTTGGGAGGTACACTGCGAAAAAACACCAGTCCGTACACTGGGAACACGTGGGATCACAACGCGCCAAAGGATCGAGAGTTTAACCGAGAGAGAGTGAGATGATTCGCATCTCACGACCAAGGACTTAATGAGATCCTGACCCGGGAAAAGCAGTGTCCTGCCCTAATCCGGGCCGCAGGAATTATCCTGGCGGCGGGGGGTAGGAACTATCGGGAGCGAGATAGGGGGGGGTAGCACGGGAAATCTTGGTCGAGATTGAGAGAGGTCCAAGGACCCTCCGAAGAGGTAATTCTCGGTATGTATGTTAGGAAAAATAAAAATTACTTAAAATTTTTCATAATTAAAGAAATCAAGTGCTACAGAGGTTCAAATACCAAATCAAAATAACTTGGTGAGTGCATCATTTGTAACTTTTTTACTAAAATATGTAAAACTGAAAATTTTTTTGTCCCATTGGTCTTTTATTGTTTTCCCTTGTTGTTTATAGTTTTTGTGTTAATTATCATAAATAATTTGTCTAGTGTGATTGTTATATGCTAGTTGTGGATAAATTTAATAAAACATATAATCATGCCAGAATCAAAATTTAACATAAAAGTAGAGTGAACAAAAATCCATCCCTTTTACTGTTTTTTAGAATTCTGACAGTGTCATTTTAGGATGCATATTTTGGCATTGGTTTTCACAAAAGCTTAGCTCCAATGACCTTTCCCTCAAATGACATTATTCATTATAGCAATAAGCTTTTTGTCTAAAATTGCCATGATTATGTACAGTATCATTACAAACTTGAAGCATTAAATGTCTTTCAATTAATGTATGAAAGCAATTCTTTAGCAGTGCTTACTTCCTTGGAGTATGAAAGTGTAGATAAAAGCCTATATCAATGTTTAATAGTGTGTACTTCATTGTATGGTAATATGGAAGGTACAGATTAATAAACTTTATTTTACCATTTATATTTTACGGATTATTTTCAAGCTAAACAAAAACTGAATATTTTTCTCAGGTGGCTACGATCATGTACCTGTGGACACCATGCAAGGACCAGGATCAAACTATGGACCTATAGACCCGCGAGACCTTCCGCCTGGACACCCCGGACACCCTGACCTGACGTTTGATCAACAGATACCGCCACAACCGCCGCGTGACAATAATCAAATGGCAGCGTGGTATGACACGGATCTCTAAGTCAGTGGGGGTATTAAAGGGAAATATGGAGTCATTTCTCTTAATATATAATAAAGGGTGTGCAGCAGCTTTCCTTCATGTATACAGTACAGAAGTTAATGATTGCTTACAGCTGATTGTCTACTCTGCATTTAGAAATATTTGACTTCTAAATTTAAGGAGCAAAATCAAACAATTACTGAATATCAGACTCACACCCACTCTGTTGCAGCTAAAAAAGCATTTTATAAGTGAAGAGTGATGTAATGGGTTGGAAGTATAAGTTAAACAAGAATAATTGTTTTACAATGATAGGTGCCATGTTGACGTTTTTGGGGCAAAACTAATAGTCTTGTGTAACTGCTCCGAAAAACATATTTTATCAATATTTAAATAATAAAAAACATAATGGAGGACCTTCCCCACCCTCCTCCATTAACAATCGTAAATACTGTCGTGTTTTCCCCTCTGCCAAGGTATTACAGAACACCCAGGTGTTTGTTGGGAGTTGAATGTTTGGCAGTTTGAGAATTACTGCTGCTGTCATGAATTTTGTAGATTTTTATTTAGTAGCCTAGTTAAATGTTTATAAACTCCAGGATTTGATTTTTCTTTCTTTTTTTTTTTTCTAAAAAAGATCATAAATAGAGTAGGCTAGTGAACATTTGTTATGCACAAATTTTGTGTATTGGTCACTACTCGATGAGATTTCATGAGTGGTAACCCGTACCAAGAAATCTTAGTTTTCACAAGTAGGATATATTCATGTATTAAAAGTTTGTTTACCGAAGTTTTAAAACAATGTTATGGACAATCATGTAATGTAAATTGTACCAAGATTGCTGTAGAGTACTTTTTAGTGGTTATGAACTCTTTTTACTTAGGTTTCGAATTTGACCCTCAGATGGACACACTTTTTATTATGATTATATGTAAAGAAGCCTATTTTCTCCTTAGGATTCTGAAGAATCTATAGCGTAGATGTCAAATGGTTTTATCGAGTCTTATGTTTGTACTGTACTTTTTTTACATACCATGTGATTTTGATCAAATTTTTGAAAGATTGTGGAAGTTGGCAAGTTTCTAGGGCAATCGCTTGAAATTGTTCATCATGATTCTGTAGGTATCATTTTATATTAAGAACTTAGACACAAGAGTTTTTCAGATTCTCTTACTTCATGTTGTGCTGTATGTAAAGTTTATATATAACAAAACTCACTTCCTTTTGTACATTCTTGATTATCCAAGAATACTTGCCTCAGTTTGCAGTCTTTTTGACTGAGTTGGACGATTTTGTATATGCATTCATTTAACATGAGGAGAGATGTGGAGAAGCATTTGCCTGTAATTAGTGTTAGCCAAGTCAGCATTTTGTAGTTCAACCTGATTAACTTTCCTTTTTTTTATCGAGTCTAGGTAATTGCCTCTTCACATGTTTACTCTCGTACATTATACAATCCATATTCCTGTATGTTTTCAGTTTTGTGCCACAGTATTAATATGAATTAATGATAAAAGTCATCATCTCTACCAACCCCTTGTCTTGTATCTTTGCTGAAGCTATTGATCACCTGTAAATTTCCTTGAAGTGGCATCTTCAGCGTGTACAGATTACGACCTGACACACAAATGCTATTCCATCTTGTAAAAACTGGTAATCTGTAGGCACTGAAGCAGCCGTCAGGGAGTAATTTTCCTTTCCGTGCATTGTAATTTATGTCCCTATCATATTCTTTCCACTTTTCATCAACATAGGATCCTTTAAATACAGACCATTCCTATGAAGTGCACTTCATTTTTCAATTGCATCTCTCTCTCTCTCTCTCTCTCTCTCTCTCTCTCTCTCTCTCTCTCTCTCTCTCTCTCTCTCTCTCTCTCTCTCTCAGGATTTATTTCCTCATTACAACTTGAATTTTGTTAGTTTTGTAGTGTATCTTTCATCAGATGTCTGATATAAGTCAAATAAAATGTTTTTTTTTACGAAAAGGTTTCTTATTACTTGCCTCAATTTGTACATTGTAATATGCAGAAACCCCAGTGTTCTTTCATAAGTATGTGTATAATGTTATTAATTAAAGAGCAACAGAAATTTAAGAATAAAAAGATAAAAGCATACAAAAATAACCCTGAACATTTGATGGTACTGAAGGAGAGAGGCAAAAAAAAAAATTATCTATCCAAATATACATAAGCTTTTGTAAAGAATTATGTAGAAGGATGATGTTTAGTTTGTGGTGCTGATTAACCTTCTCAAAAGTTTGTGACGTATAAGAGAGGAGACAAACAAGATTGTACTGTACTATCAAGCTGATGTAAATACTAATGAGACCAGTGTCAGTTTCCTACTTTAACATCTCACTAGATGCCCAATCATTAGTAGACATAAATGACAAACTTTTGTTATTAAACTATTTGCCGTTTGCTTCCAAAGCCATAGGGTTTCCTGCGGAGCCCTGCTTGGTGGCGACTTCCACCTTTAACCACGTGGTCCCTTCTATCGAGAATGGCCAGACCCATGGTCTCTGGATCTCTTCTGCCATTATGGTTTGCCTGAGAAGAAAGTTACTATTCTATGCTAAAGTAACTTATCAAAAATAGAGTTATCCCAGTTTTGCCATCCAAAATAAAAGAGGGCCATCCTGCATTGAGGCTTCTTGATAAGTTTGAGAAAGGTATGAGTGCTGTTTGGTCCAGAGGTTTCATACACCCTAGCATTTATGAGAACTTCAATAAAGTCTTTGCTGTTGCACATGGTGAAGGGAAGGTAGAGAAAGTTATAGAATGGAAAAAGATACGTCAGGCCTCCATTCAACTCTGGTAGGTTGGGTGCTGTACATTAGGTCAAGGATGCCAGTAGTGTACAGTATATCATTATACGAGTGACTGGAGTTCTTACTGAAAAGATATAATTTTTATATTGGAATTAATCATTTCACTACTTACTGAAGTTCGTTGGTGATCTCCGGTACGCTTCAAGCTGACTTTTGTTGTCTGCAGGTGATAACCATTTCCCTTGTGTGACCTGATATATGTTCATATATTTATGACCCCATTTCCCCTACCGAGGAGGGAATTGAGCATTGTCCATTGGGTTTATTCAAGGAAGAAGCCCTCTAACTCCAAGAACCCTTACTTGGACAAGTCACATTGCTAGTCAGTCACACAATCACACGTTGGTCAGGCTGCTAATGCGTGCAAATGCACCTGAGTTTAGCAAGGTGTCAAACCGAGTTCCTTATAAGCTCGTGCGTAGCACAGATTACATCGCGGGTCAAAAACCTGAAACTTAGTTAGGACTTCCACCCGCTTTAGGGTGACTCTTCGCTTTAAAGAGCGAAAGGTTTGTATTTAGTGACTGAACAATGACAAATTTGAAAGTACTGTAATTTGTATTTGTTCCAACACGGAGTACTTAACTCTAACTACTTTCTTAGGAGTATCTGGGATCTCCTCCCAACCTACCAGAGTTTTGTGTAGTTTACCCTATACCCATTTTCTATGAGGGGTAACCTCAGGCGGAGTGATACGCGCCCTGAGGCTAACCCTGGGCCAGAGAGCATGCTTGCTCAGGTCTCGACCTCCAGTAAGTTCTCTGGTCGCGTCGCGATATCATCTCGCTGCTCTCCTTAATCCCAGTGTGACTCTTAGTGTCCCCGACCTCTTTGTGTCTCACGCAGTTCCCACGTGGTTCCTTTGTGCTTTTCCCTTTGCTTTCCCTGTGCGTTCTTGTGTCTCGTAGTGCTTCCTACTGCATTATGGAGCATCCCCGCCGTTGTCCTGGGCCTATGGCCGGTAAATCGTGTGGAGCGTTTCTATCGAAACCGGAACTAGACCCGCACTCCTTGTGTTCTTCGTTTAGGGGCAGTGTGTGTTCCCCTACCGCCACGTGTCCGGAGTGCGTGTCCTGGAACGAGGTGCAGTGGGTGCGTTACGGCACCAAAAAGAAGACGAAGAAGTCGCCTAAGAAGCCGAGCATCGCTTCTCCCCTTGCTTCGCCGGGCGTGTCGTCGGACCGAGCTTCCCTGCCACCCTCCCCTACCCCGAGTAGGGGATGAGGTAAGTCCGTTGCGG
Organism: Palaemon carinicauda; assembly: GCF_036898095.1. Classification (NCBI taxonomy): domain Eukaryota; kingdom Metazoa; phylum Arthropoda; class Malacostraca; order Decapoda; family Palaemonidae; genus Palaemon; species Palaemon carinicauda. The sequence continues at coordinate 14,339,530 of NC_090730.1, forward strand.
GGAAGAGGCCTGTGGTCCTTCCCCAGGAGTCTGATCTGCAAGATAGTGGAGTTGTGGCATCTTTCCAGGCAAGTGTGGGGCCTGAGGGAGGGTCGGGAGTGTGTGTGGGGGACGGAGTCCTGGTGCAAGCAGGGCATGTCTCCTCTGTTGACCCTATGTGGGGGAAAAATGTCCCTAATTCTTCTCCAGCCTTTTGGGCTTGTTTTTCAGGAACTAATGCAGCCGAAGGTACCGCTGAGAAGGAACACTTGCTGACATCAGACCCCCTCGCGTGGGTACCCCCGAAGACGCCCTTCAGGTCCCCGCTGAGAATGGAAGAGGGCTTTGGTTCCTGGTCCCCCACTGAAGAGCGTCTGCGCTCCCCTCCAGTGCCATCTGCTATGTTTCCGGACGCCTTCTTACAGGCCCCGCCGTCGGTCTAGCGTCGAGGGAACCCTCCTACGTCTTCGCGTGAGTTGGGCCCGCCTAAACGGGCTTACAAGTCGTCGGGTTCGTCATTCGAGGTTTTTTCCTGCTCCTCGGAGGACGAAGCCCGGAGAAAACACAGAAGACATCGAGAGAAGTCCCGCAGGAGGCAGTCCAGTTCGCGCTCCCGCTCCAGGTCTCGCCACGGGAAAAGACGTTCCGGATGCCCCAGAAGAAAATGGAGGAGAAGTGGCTCCCCAGACGAGGAGTGGGTTGTTATACCTCGCAGCAGACTGTTGGAGTTGGCAGCAGTTCCAGGCTCTTCAGGTTGGCGCCCTAGAGCCCATTCTCCGGAGAGATACTCGTCCTGTAGCAGATTCGACCGACAGAGGGAGTTGACGTTCCAGGTCCCAGCAGACAGGCATAAGTCCGCGAAGGTTCCGGCTCCATCCGCCCAGCGGAGAGAGTCGCCCCTTCGGTCTGGCAGCCGCGTCCAGACCTCCAGGACATCCCTGAGCCATCAGGATCGTGAAGGACGCTCCCCTTATCAAGTAGACCCGCAGACACGTGGACCTCCGTGAGGAAGGATAGACCGAGGACGGAGGCCTCCGTCTTGACGGCTATGCCCGTTCTCCAGCCAGAACCCCAGGAGATGGAGAGGACCAAGGCCTTGGCTTCTTCCCGTACGAAGGCCTCCAACGGAGGTGCCCCGTCGCATGCAGCAGTTCGTCCTGCGGAGGAGCTGGATGGTCAGGGGGAGGGTTCAGCAGCGGAGGTGTCAGCCTATCGAAGAGTGATAGGCCTCATTCGGAGACACCACAGGCTGGACGAGCCCGAGGCCTCCTCCGAGGAATTCTGGTGATCCAGTCTCAACAGAGACCCTCCCTGGCACTTCCGTTAGCCAGGGATGTGAAGCTAGGTAGAGCCCACGTAGACAAGATTGTGGCCAACCACGCCGAGGCTCCCAAGAACCAGAGTTCCTCCAAACTACTACAGGGCCTGAAGTCCCAGAGCAAGTTTTACCTCCTGGAGGGCCACCGTTCAGGCGCCCGTACACTGGAACCTGCAATTCTTTAGCAGTGCTTACTTCCTTGGAGTATGAAAGTGTAGATAAAAGCCTATATCAATGTTTAATAGTGTGTACTTCATTGTATGGTAATATGGAAGGTACAGATTAATAAACTTTATTTTACCATTTATATTTTACGGATTATTTTCAAGCTAAACAAAAACTGAATATTTTTCTCAGGTGGCTACGATCATGTACCTGTGGACACCATGCAAGGACCAGGATCAAACTATGGACCTATAGACCCGCGAGACCTTCCGCCTGGACACCCCGGACACCCTGACCTGACGTTTGATCAACAGATACCGCCACAACCGCCGCGTGACAATAATCAAATGGCAGCGTGGTATGACACGGATCTCTAAGTCAGTGGGGGTATTAAAGGGAAATATGGAGTCATTTCTCTTAATATATAATAAAGGGTGTGCAGCAGCTTTCCTTCATGTATACAGTACAGAAGTTAATGATTGCTTACAGCTGATTGTCTACTCTGCATTTAGAAATATTTGACTTCTAAATTTAAGGAGCAAAATCAAACAATTACTGAATATCAGACTCACACCCACTCTGTTGCAGCTAAAAAAGCATTTTATAAGTGAAGAGTGATGTAATGGGTTGGAAGTATAAGTTAAACAAGAATAATTGTTTTACAATGATAGGTGCCATGTTGACGTTTTTGGGGCAAAACTAATAGTCTTGTGTAACTGCTCCGAAAAACATATTTTATCAATATTTAAATAATAAAAAACATAATGGAGGACCTTCCCCACCCTCCTCCATTAACAATCGTAAATACTGTCGTGTTTTCCCCTCTGCCAAGGTATTACAGAACACCCAGGTGTTTGTTGGGAGTTGAATGTTTGGCAGTTTGAGAATTACTGCTGCTGTCATGAATTTTGTAGATTTTTATTTAGTAGCCTAGTTAAATGTTTATAAACTCCAGGATTTGATTTTTCTTTCTTTTTTTTTTTTCTAAAAAAGATCATAAATAGAGTAGGCTAGTGAACATTTGTTATGCACAAATTTTGTGTATTGGTCACTACTCGATGAGATTTCATGAGTGGTAACCCGTACCAAGAAATCTTAGTTTTCACAAGTAGGATATATTCATGTATTAAAAGTTTGTTTACCGAAGTTTTAAAACAATGTTATGGACAATCATGTAATGTAAATTGTACCAAGATTGCTGTAGAGTACTTTTTAGTGGTTATGAACTCTTTTTACTTAGGTTTCGAATTTGACCCTCAGATGGACACACTTTTTATTATGATTATATGTAAAGAAGCCTATTTTCTCCTTAGGATTCTGAAGAATCTATAGCGTAGATGTCAAATGGTTTTATCGAGTCTTATGTTTGTACTGTACTTTTTTTACATACCATGTGATTTTGATCAAATTTTTGAAAGATTGTGGAAGTTGGCAAGTTTCTAGGGCAATCGCTTGAAATTGTTCATCATGATTCTGTAGGTATCATTTTATATTAAGAACTTAGACACAAGAGTTTTTCAGATTCTCTTACTTCATGTTGTGCTGTATGTAAAGTTTATATATAACAAAACTCACTTCCTTTTGTACATTCTTGATTATCCAAGAATACTTGCCTCAGTTTGCAGTCTTTTTGACTGAGTTGGACGATTTTGTATATGCATTCATTTAACATGAGGAGAGATGTGGAGAAGCATTTGCCTGTAATTAGTGTTAGCCAAGTCAGCATTTTGTAGTTCAACCTGATTAACTTTCCTTTTTTTTATCGAGTCTAGGTAATTGCCTCTTCACATGTTTACTCTCGTACATTATACAATCCATATTCCTGTATGTTTTCAGTTTTGTGCCACAGTATTAATATGAATTAATGATAAAAGTCATCATCTCTACCAACCCCTTGTCTTGTATCTTTGCTGAAGCTATTGATCACCTGTAAATTTCCTTGAAGTGGCATCTTCAGCGTGTACAGATTACGACCTGACACACAAATGCTATTCCATCTTGTAAAAACTGGTAATCTGTAGGCACTGAAGCAGCCGTCAGGGAGTAATTTTCCTTTCCGTGCATTGTAATTTATGTCCCTATCATATTCTTTCCACTTTTCATCAACATAGGATCCTTTAAATACAGACCATTCCTATGAAGTGCACTTCATTTTTCAATTGCATCTCTCTCTCTCCCTCTCTCTCTCTCTCTCCCTCTCTCTCTCTCTCTCTCTCTCTCTCTCTCTCTCTCTCTCTCTCTCTCTCTCTCTCTCTCTCTCTCTCTCTCTCTCTCTCTCTCTCAGGATTTATTTCCTCATTACAACTTGAATTTTGTTAGTTTTGTAGTGTATCTTTCATCAGATGTCTGATATAAGTCAAATAAAATGTTTTTTTTTACGAAAAGGTTTCTTATTACTTGCCTCAATTTGTACATTGTAATATGCAGAAACCCCAGTGTTCTTTCATAAGTATGTGTATAATGTTATTAATTAAAGAGCAACAGAAATTTAAGAATAAAAAGATAAAAGCATACAAAAATAACCCTGAACATTTGATGGTACTGAAGGAGAGAGGCAAAAAAAAAAATTATCTATCCAAATATACATAAGCTTTTGTAAAGAATTATGTAGAAGGATGATGTTTAGTTTGTGGTGCTGATTAACCTTCTCAAAAGTTTGTGACGTATAAGAGAGGAGACAAACAAGATTGTACTGTACTATCAAGCTGATGTAAATACTAATGAGACCAGTGTCAGTTTCCTACTTTAACATCTCACTAGATGCCCAATCATTAGTAGACATAAATGACAAACTTTTGTTATTAAACTATTTGCCGTTTGCTTCCAAAGCCATAGGGTTTCCTGCGGAGCCCTGCTTGGTGGCGACTTCCACCTTTAACCACGTGGTCCCTTCTATCGAGAATGGCCAGACCCATGGTCTCTGGATCTCTTCTGCCATTATGGTTTGCCTGAGAAGAAAGTTACTATTCTATGCTAAAGTAACTTATCAAAAATAGAGTTATCCCAGTTTTGCCATCCAAAATAAAAGAGGGCCATCCTGCATTGAGGCTTCTTGATAAGTTTGAGAAAGGTATGAGTGCTGTTTGGTCCAGAGGTTTCATACACCCTAGCATTTATGAGAACTTCAATAAAGTCTTTGCTGTTGCACATGGTGAAGGGAAGGTAGAGAAAGTTATAGAATGGAAAAAGATACGTCAGGCCTCCATTCAACTCTGGTAGGTTGGGTGCTGTACATTAGGTCAAGGATGCCAGTAGTGTACAGTATATCATTATACGAGTGACTGGAGTTCTTACTGAAAAGATATAATTTTTATATTGGAATTAATCATTTCACTACTTACTGAAGTTCGTTGGTGATCTCCGGTACGCTTCAAGCTGACTTTTGTTGTCTGCAGGTGATAACCATTTCCCTTGTGTGACCTGATATATGTTCATATATTTATGACCCCATTTCCCCTACCGAGGAGGGAATTGAGCATTGTCCATTGGGTTTATTCAAGGAAGAAGCCCTCTAACTCCAAGAACCCTTACTTGGACAAGTCACATTGCTAGTCAGTCACACAATCACACGTTGGTCAGGCTGCTAATGCGTGCAAATGCACCTGAGTTTAGCAAGGTGTCAAACCGAGTTCCTTATAAGCTCGTGCGTAGCACAGATTACATCGCGGGTCAAAAACCTGAAACTTAGTTAGGACTTCCACCCGCTTTAGGGTGACTCTTCGCTTTAAAGAGCGAAAGGTTTGTATTTAGTGACTGAACAATGACAAATTTGAAAGTACTGTAATTTGTATTTGTTCCAACACGGAGTACTTAACTCTAACTACTTTCTTAGGAGTATCTGGGATCTCCTCCCAACCTACCAGAGTTTTGTGTAGTTTACCCTATACCCATTTTCTATGAGGGGTAACCTCAGGCGGAGTGATACGCGCCCTGAGGCTAACCCTGGGCCAGAGAGCATGCTTGCTCAGGTCTCGACCTCCAGTAAGTTCTCTGGTCGCGTCGCGATATCATCTCGCTGCTCTCCTTAATCCCAGTGTGACTCTTAGTGTCCCCGACCTCTTTGTGTCTCACGCAGTTCCCACGTGGTTCCTTTGTGCTTTTCCCTTTGCTTTCCCTGTGCGTTCTTGTGTCTCGTAGTGCTTCCTACTGCATTATGGAGCATCCCCGCCGTTGTCCTGGGCCTATGGCCGGTAAATCGTGTGGAGCGTTTCTATCGAAACCGGAACTAGACCCGCACTCCTTGTGTTCTTCGTTTAGGGGCAGTGTGTGTTCCCCTACCGCCACGTGTCCGGAGTGCGTGTCCTGGAACGAGGTGCAGTGGGTGCGTTACGGCACCAAAAAGAAGACGAAGAAGTCGCCTAAGAAGCCGAGCATCGCTTCTCCCCTTGCTTCGCCGGGCGTGTCGTCGGACCGAGCTTCCCTGCCACCCTCCCCTACCCCGAGTAGGGGATGAGGTAAGTCCGTTGCGGGGAAGAGGCCTGTGGTCCTTCCCCAGGAGTCTGATCTGCAAGATAGTGGAGTTGTGGCATCTTTCCAGGCAAGTGTGGGGCCTGAGGGAGGGTCGGGAGTGTGTGTGGGGGACGGAGTCCTGGTGCAAGCAGGGCATGTCTCCTCTGTTGACCCTATGTGGGGGAAAAATGTCCCTAATTCTTCTCCAGCCTTTTGGGCTTGTTTTTCAGGAACTAATGCAGCCGAAGGTACCGCTGAGAAGGAACACTTGCTGACATCAGACCCCCTCGCGTGGGTACCCCCGAAGACGCCCTTCAGGTCCCCGCTGAGAATGGAAGAGGGCTTTGGTTCCTGGTCCCCCACTGAAGAGCGTCTGCGCTCCCCTCCAGTGCCATCTGCTATGTTTCCGGACGCCTTCTTACAGGCCCCGCCGTCGGTCTAGCGTCGAGGGAACCCTCCTACGTCTTCGCGTGAGTTGGGCCCGCCTAAACGGGCTTACAAGTCGTCGGGTTCGTCATTCGAGGTTTTTTCCTGCTCCTCGGAGGACGAAGCCCGGAGAAAACACAGAAGACATCGAGAGAAGTCCCGCAGGAGGCAGTCCAGTTCGCGCTCCCGCTCCAGGTCTCGCCACGGGAAAAGACGTTCCGGATGCCCCAGAAGAAAATGGAGGAGAAGTGGCTCCCCAGACGAGGAGTGGGTTGTTATACCTCGCAGCAGACTGTTGGAGTTGGCAGCAGTTCCAGGCTCTTCAGGTTGGCGCCCTAGAGCCCATTCTCCGGAGAGATACTCGTCCTGTAGCAGATTCGACCGACAGAGGGAGTTGACGTTCCAGGTCCCAGCAGACAGGCATAAGTCCGCGAAGGTTCCGGCTCCATCCGCCCAGCGGAGAGAGTCGCCCCTTCGGTCTGGCAGCCGCGTCCAGACCTCCAGGACATCCCTGAGCCATCAGGATCGTGAAGGACGCTCCCCTTATCAAGTAGACCCGCAGACACGTGGACCTCCGTGAGGAAGGATAGACCGAGGACGGAGGCCTCCGTCTTGACGGCTATGCCCGTTCTCCAGCCAGAACCCCAGGAGATGGAGAGGACCAAGGCCTTGGCTTCTTCCCGTACGAAGGCCTCCAACGGAGGTGCCCCGTCGCATGCAGCAGTTCGTCCTGCGGAGGAGCTGGATGGTCAGGGGGAGGGTTCAGCAGCGGAGGTGTCAGCCTATCGAAGAGTGATAGGCCTCATTCGGAGACACCACAGGCTGGACGAGCCCGAGGCCTCCTCCGAGGAATTCTGGTGATCCAGTCTCAACAGAGACCCTCCCTGGCACTTCCGTTAGCCAGGGATGTGAAGCTAGGTAGAGCCCACGTAGACAAGATTGTGGCCAACCACGCCGAGGCTCCCAAGAACCAGAGTTCCTCCAAACTACTACAGGGCCTGAAGTCCCAGAGCAAGTTTTACCTCCTGGAGGGCCACCGTTCAGGCGCCCGTACACTGGAACCTGCACTCGCCTTTTTGGGACAAGGAGCTGCGGAAGAGAGGGCCTCAACATCACCAATCTGTTTTTCTCCTGCGGAAGCCACCATGATGGAGGAGATAGCGAAAGACCTGGTGAACATCTCCTCCTGGCTGGATTGGTGGGCTTCTACCCTGGTGGGCGTCCAGGCATCGTACGACCTCACGGTCCCAGAAAATCAGGCCTTACTCAAGGAGCTGATTAGCTCGGGAGGTAAGGCCCTGAAGTTTCTGTCATACCAGTCACTGGCGTAGGCCGCCAACTGGGTCCTATGGAGGAGGGACACGGTCCTTAACAAGATCACCAGACGGCTCCCCGACAGAGAGGCGAGGTCCCTGAGAACCTAACCCTGTGGGACGACTCGATTTTCCCCCTGAAGGCAGCTGAGGAGTCAATTGAAAGGGTCAGGAAACTCAAGGACCAGGCCGATCCCAGACCCCCCCCCCCCCCAGTGAGGAGGCCCACGCATAGAAGGTCGACCTCCGATGTTCCTCTACCACCTCGGGCTACTCCTAGGTAGCCCAGGAGAGACACCCCTACTACGGCCAGGTCACAGTCCTCTCAGCCCTCCCGTAGGGGAGCAGCCTCAGCTCAATCCTCCTATAGGCCTTCGTATGCAGCGTCCAGAAGAGGGCGTTCAGGCCGCGCCTCTAGGAGAAGATAGGGAGGGAGGCCCCCTACTCCTGCCGATGCCTCAAACACTCTTGGCAAGCATGGAAAGACCACGGAGCAGACCCGTGGACCGTGGCAGTCCTGAAGGAAGGGTACAGGTTACCCTTCCTAGCGGAACCCCCACCTCTGATACCAGATCAGCAGGCAGGGTGGCTAGCCCCCAAGGACTCCTTGAAAAAGACAGCCCTACAGGAAGAAGTCTCAGCGATGTTGGCAAAAGGAGCGATGGAACCAGTCAAGGACCCTGGTCCGGGGTTCTACAGCAGGCTGTTCCTGGTGGAGAAAGCGACAGGGGGCTGGAGACCGGTCATAGACCTCTCAGCCCTCAACAAATTCGTGTGCAAGACCGACTTCAAGATGGACACTCCGAAGTCGGTCTTAGCGTCCTTAAGGGAAGGGAATTTCATGATTTTAGTAGACCTCAAGGACGCCTACTTACAAATTCCAGTTCATCCCTCCAGCAGGAAGTACCTATGGGTGAAATGGGGTACCCAGACATTGCAGTTCAAGACCCTCTGCTTCGGGCTGTCCATAGCCCCTCAGGTCTTCACGACGGTCTCAGCCTGGGCACACGAACAGGGCATTCGCCTGATTCGGTACCTAGACGACTGGTTGTTACTTTCAGCCTCAGAGGAAGTACTGAGGGAACAAGGCACGAAGCTTCTGCAACGTCCTGGGTATCATCATCAACCTGAAGAAGTCCCAGTTGATACCCTCCACCAGGATGACCTACCTCGGAATGGTTCTGGACTCCCGGTTGGCGAGAGCCTTCCCCTCCGCGGAGAGATTAGACAACCTAGACCAAGTCCTCCGTCCCTTCCTGTCGGACCAGCCCAGGAGAGCGAAGGACTGGCAGAGGCTGATAGGACACCTTGTGTCATTAGAGAAACTGGTCCCACAGGGCAGGCTGAAGCTCAGAGAGGTCCAGTGGAATCTGAAGGAGAACTGGAGCCAGAGGGACTCCCCCCACAAGGTGATCCCGGTGTTCCCGGAGACGAAGGAGGTCCTAGAGTGGTGGTGCGGCAGGTCGAACACCCTCAAGGGAGTGCCCTTCGCAGCCGACCCTCCGGAGATGCTCCTGTTCACGGACGCATCAAAGGAGGGGTGGGGTGCCCATCTGCTCGGACAGTCAGCAAGAGGGACTTGGACGGACGAAGAGAAAGCCCAGCACATAGACGTGCTAGAGATGAGGGCAGTACGAAGGGCGTGCCTGGAGTTCGTCCATCTACTCCGGGGGAACACCATGGCGTTGATATGCGACAACGCCATGGTGGTGGCCTACATAAAGAAACAAGGACTAAGATCGAAGGAGTTGTGTGTCCTCACGTTGGAACTTCTGGAATGGGCCGAAGTAGAACAGATCAGGATCTCAGCAAGGTTCATTCCGGGAAAAAGGAACGTCCTGGCTGACGGCCTCAGCAGGATGGGACAAGTAGTGGGTTCCGAATGGTCCCTGCACCAAGAAGTATCCAAAACCATCATTCTAAAATGGGGATCGCCGGTGATGGACCTCTTCGCAACGAGGTTGAACGCACAGCTCCCCGTGTTTTGTTCTCCTGTGCCAGACCCAAGAGCGGCGTTCGAGGACGCCTTCTAACATCCCTGGGACAACCGCGACGTTTACGCCTTCCCCCCCTTCGGGATGCTCAGACAGGTCCTCAACAGAGTAAGGAGGGCCGACAACCTGTGGATGACTTTGGTAGCGCCCTGGTGGCTGGAGAGAGAATGGTTCGTGGATCTAAAAGAACGGGCATGACTTCCACCTTGGCCCCTTACAGACAGGCCAGACCTTCTTCAGCAACCACATTTCCAAAGGCTTCACGAGAACCCTCGGTCCCTCCGTCTTCACGCGTGGAGGTTATCGAGCGTCTCCTGAGGAAAGAAGGCTATTCATCGGGGACGGCAGCGAGGATGTCAGGCTACCTGAGGGGATCATCGGCAGCAGTCTACCAAGCAAAATGGGCCACCATTACTAAGTGGTGTGCCTCTAAGAACATCAGGCCCCTGAGGGCCTCCCTCCCGGAGATAGCGGACTTCTTTGTTTATCTCAGGGACATGGTCAACATGTCCATCCCGGCCATCAAGGAAGTATGAGCTGCTCTGGGTCAAGTCTTCCTCCTGAAGGGTATCGACCTGGGAACCTCCAGACATCTCTCGATGCTCATTAAGAGCTTCGAGCTATCGTGTCCACCGCAAGCCGTTCGGGTGCCACAGTGGGACATGGGCAGGGTCCTGAAGATGTTGTCAGAGCCTCCCTTCGAACCCCTAAAGGACATCGTGGACAAGGATCTCACCCTCAAGACAGTTTTCCTATTGGCATTAGCTTCGACGAAACGAGTAGGGGAGATACATGGACTGTCCTACGAGATCTCTCACTCGAAGGGTTGGCGGGAGCTCACCTTCAGGTTCGTGCCATCCTTCGTTGCGAAGACCCAGAATCCGTCCGTGTGGGATCCCAGGTTTGAGGGGTTTTCAATACCAGCAATTCCTCGATCAGACAACTCGAAGGACTTGCGACTGTGCCCTGTCAGGGCCGTAAGAAAATACTTAGAGAGGACAGCCAGACTTCAGCCCGATATCAAAAGTCTGTTTGTGTCCACGGGCCTGGTGAAGAAGCCAGTCTCGAAGAACACTATCTCCTTCTGGCTGAGGCAGGTGATTATCAGGGCCTACAGTAAGGCGGATATCCCCCTGCCGGGAAAGCCCAGACCCCACGACATTAGGGGTCTGAGTACCACGCTAGCTTTCGAGAAGAATATGGCAGTGGGCCAGATCCTGAGAGCAGGCACCTGGGCTAACCAGTCTACCTTCACTGCTCATTACTTGAAGGACTATTCAAGAAAATCCCTGGATGGGTTTTCGATAGGTACCGTCGTTTCTGGGCTCCAAACGGTTTAAAGGTCTAGCCCCAGTGATAACCACGGGTAGAAAGTACAAGAGACACAGTTTCGTTCCTTAAACCCCTTTTTCTTCCTCCCCCTATTCTGCTTAAAATGGTCTCAGATAGGACTCTGAGCCGGGATACAAGGACCCCTACTTTGGAAGGACATGGCTCCTAGGATTTCTTGCAAAGGTGAGTTACTTAGACACTAAGATGAGCTTTTTGTGTAGTTTCCTCTATTCTCGTTTTTCCTTGGGGTCATCAAGACCTAGCCTCCTATCTAGGTCTTTGGATATATCTCAGCACGGTCTCAGAAGGTTAAAGGCCACTCCCACCTCCTAAAGTATAAGTCTCTTAAGAAAGTAGTTCGAGGTAAGTACTCCGTGTTGGAACAAATCACAAATTTTAAGTAATTTGTATTTTTCCTAACAGTACTTACCTCGAACTACTTTCGGGTAATGGCCCGCCCTTCCTTCCCCGAGTGCCTTATGGAATTCTTAGAGACCTAAAACTACCAAGAACTAACTGGAGATCGAGACCTGAGCAAGCATGCTCTCTGAACCAGGGTTAGCCTCAGGGCGCGTATCACTCCGCCTGAGGTTACCCCTCATAGAAAATGGGTAAAGGGTAAACTACACAAAACTCTGGTCGGTTGGGAGGAGATCCCAGATACTCCTAAGAAAGTAGTTCGAGGTAAGTACTGTTAGGAAAAATACAAATTACTTAAAATTTGTGATTTTTCCTAATAAAAACCTTGTGATCTTTATACAAATTTGTCCTGCCAGTATCTAACCCCCTGCAAGTTCTGTCTAAATAAAATCTGTCTGACCTATGGTAACCAATGGTTATTGATGTACAGTCGCAACTACAGAAACATAATTGAAATACATTCAAATTTGAAATTTCCGTCATGGCCATTAAGAGATCAGATTGCTACTGAGAACAATTAACCATCTTCTTCAATAATTGATGATGCCATTTCATCAGTCGTCATCAGAAATCTGATATTTTTTTAAAATTGTGAAACAATGGGATAAACAAATGGCTTTCATTTAACCCATGGTTGGGAAAAATGAGAACAAGATAGAACTAATACTACTGGGGGTGACAACCTTAAAGACAAAGGTTATTAGAATCAGGGAAAACTGCAGCATGTAGAGTTCCAAAGCCTCAAGGTAGTGAAAAAAAAAAGTTACTGTACCGTTAGATATGAGTGTTGCACAGTTCCACACTGTGCCTGTGAGAAGCTACAAGTAGCCATGACAGAGATTTTAGATTTTGCTGCTATCAGTTTCTATGAAAGGTGATTGTACATAAATTGGTTACTCTATTGGGGTATTGCTGATGCTCTCAATTTTGATATAACAGAATTCTCATGATATCGCAATTAACTGCATTGCTTAAGTTTTTCTCTATTACACTACGCAACAATAGCTTTGATTTGGCAAACTTGAATCTGTCGTTAAACTGCTCAACTACAGTATAACAATGATAACCAAGACAAAATAAAATCCGGTCATCCTGTACAGTGACTGGAATTGTAACACAGATAAAAGTCTGGTATGAGCTGTAGTTTGTCACAGTATGGCCTGAGAAGCAGCTGTCGAAAAAGTGTTTAAAAAAGCTGCTGGCTAAAGTGCCATGAAAAGAGACTACAGAAATGTTGGGTTTGATGGTCAATGATTGATCAAAACATTTCTAACTAACTGTTTTCCTAAACCTATCACACATGGAAGCCCTGTGCCCTACAGGACCTATAGGATTTGTTTGTTGTATACATTCTTAGGTATCTAGAGTATCACACAGCATATTCCATGTTTATTGTCAAATCCACATTATTCTCTTAGATGTTGTGGATGACTGGTTCTGATAACTTGAGTCATTGCACATATCTTAAACACTATTCTAGCTTTAATAGGAAGCCACTGTAATTCAACTAGTATAGGGATAATTCTTTCTTGGTGTGGAACACCTTTTAATCTTGCTCTATTTATTATTTGTTAATTAATTTAGTAACACATTGGGTAGATTGTAATAGATTGAGTTACAGTAGTCAGTTCTGGTAATAGTACAGATAATCACAAGTTTCTTTTAAGAATATCCTTCTAGATACTTCTTTACAAAAGCAACGTTTCTAAGGTTATATCTAGTGATTCTTACTACATAATTTATTTGAGAACAGAGAAAAAATATAGTCACGTAGGTCACGAGACTAGATTGTCACCTAAGTTTCTTAAGTTGTTTTAGTTTCCTACCACCATAAACTCAGTTTTATTTTTATTGATATTTAATTGTTTACTGTAATGCCATCCATTCCCCAACACTAGGAAGAGCATGGTTGAAATTTTCAGCGGCAAATTCAACGTTATTTAGGGCGAAGTTAAACTGTGTATCAACTACAAATAGCTTCATTTTGTTCAGCACTTTTGATAGACCTGTAGTATAGATACAAAATAAGATTGAACTTGGTACACTTGCATGCTTAGTGTTCCATGTGATGAATGAGAGTTTCCAATTTGTACAATTAGCTTCTGTCAACCAACTAATCTATCTACTCCAAAGCTTCATCTTCAATACCTATAGGCCGTAAATCATTAAGTAGTTCGTACACAACTGCATGGAATGCAGCACTAAGATTGAGTAATATCAAGATGCCACATTTTTTTCTCATCCGTTAATTCCAGCAGATCATTTGCAACAGAGCATAGAGTTGTCTACCAAGAATGTAATTAATTGTCTGCATGCTGAGTGGTCGTCTGGTAATGCTTCTATTCCTTCTAGATGATATAACTAGTTGTTCTAGAATTACGTATTCTAGCACATTTGATATAAAGGATAAAGGTCTGTATGAAAGGAAAGAATTCTAGAAATTGATTAGTCAGTTCTTTGTTGCTATGGGCCTGCCCATCCAGGGCACCAGCCTGGATAGTTATTGGGTCCTTTGACTGGCCAGACAGTACAGTACTACAATGGTTTCCCCTCTCTGTTTACAACTCATTTTTTCCTTTTCCTACAAATACACTGAATAGTCTGGCCTATTCCTTCCTTCTTCTCTGTGTCCTCGTACACTTGACAACACTGAGATTACCAAACAATTCTTCTTTACTCAAGGGGTTAACTACTGTACTGTAATTGTTCAGTAGCTACTTTCCTTTAGGCAAGAGTAGAAGAAACTCTCTACGTATGGTAAGCAGCACTTCTAGGAGAAGGACACTCCAAAATGAAACCATTGTTCTCTAGTCTTGGGTAGTGACATAGCCTCTGAACCATGGTCTTCTACTATCTTGGGGTAGAGTTCTTTTGCTTGAGGGTACACTCAGGGTCACTATAGCTTATTTCTCTTCCTCTTGTTTTTTATAGTTTAAATATGAAAGATTTATTTCAATGTTATTGTTCTTAAAAAAATGTTAATTACTTCTCTTGTAGTTTATCCATTTTCCTTGTTGGAACTCTTAGGCTTATAGCATCCTGCTTTTACAACAAGGGTTGTAGCTTAGTAAGTAAGTAACAATAATAACAATAGTGCCATAGCCTCTGTACCATGGTCTTCTACTGTCTTGGGGTAGGGTTCTCTTACTCAGGCATACTATTCTATTTTATGTTTTTTCCTCCTTTTTTCTAGTTTTTATATCCTACATGAAAGAACTAATTCGATGTTACTGTTCGTAAAATATTTTAATTTAGTTGATCATTACTTCTCTTGAAGTTTATATATTTCTTTATTTCCTTTCCTCGTTGGGGTATTTTCCCCGTTGGAGCCCTTGGTACTATAGCACCTTGCTTTTCTAACTAGGGATGTAGCTTAGCTAGTAATAATAATGATAATAATTAATTTACCATAACACCATTTAGGAGACAATATAACTTATTCATGTCTGTTGCTGTTTCCTAAATTTCTTCCTTAATGTTAATTTTTCTCTCCTAAATGGTCTTGTGTTCCCTCCATGCATTTTCAGTTCTTAATCGACTCTACTTCTTTCTTTACGCTTGTTTCCCTCTTAGTCTTAGCTATTCTCATCAAACCAAGATATGTCTTTACCAGTTATAGCCTTTTCCCTAAAAGGACACGTGTCATATTAATTTTTATTCACCATATTGTATATATTTATAAAATCTCAAAAACATTATACTATTGTTTGAGGTTTTAGATCTAAGTATAAATTTGACCTCCCCCTCGATCATATATTATTATCTAATTGAGGTTCCCGAGCCTATTAACACTTGGCTAACTAGTTATTCTAAACTTGTCTCGTTCAGTATAGATCCAAGGTTCCTATGAATGAAAAACACCTATACTTATATTCTTGTTTCTTCTAAAAGATAAATTTTATTAATTTGGCATTTAAATTTCTTGTGACAGGAAAAGACGTCATCCAGGTAGTAAATGTATCATTGTCTGGTAGCAGCGACGAGAAGTAAGCCTTTATCACAGTTAAAAGCAAGAAAATGACGAAAAGGAAAACGATGATCATTGCTGGTGTATCTGATATGTCACCCGTTGATAAACGGAAGAAATTTTTAGGTGAAGGTTTTAGTGCGAATCATCTAAAAGATGGTAGGTCCTAATATTATTAATGCTAAAAGGCCTCGGATATATTTTCCTAAGAATGTTTTGGGCTTCCACGATCAGGTTCAATGGGCAGTTCGACTGTCCAAGTGTTATCTAGAATTTGAGGTTCAATTTAAAGAATGGAGAAACATCCCAAATATTACAGGGAATGAGGATGTATCTTTTTTTTTTTTTTAAACAAAAAGTGGCTTTGAAAATATTGTAATGGTCAAACAAAGAAACCGTGTGGTGTAGGCTATTGCTTGACTTGCCGTACTTAGTTGGACCCAGAAGATGTTTTATTACAGTTAGTTGACGAGCTATTTATATGAGCAAAGTGCAGAGAAGTGAATTTAATGGTGAGTCTGTCCCTGTATACTGACAACTCTGTCATGTGTTATACAGTAAGTGTTGCAGGTGTGGTCATGTGGCCTGAAAGTGCCCTAATGAGCATCGCTATCGATTTTGAGTCAAGAGCATGGAGTGACAAAATCAAGGAAAAGGAAAAAAATCGAACCAATATGCTGTAATTGTGGGGTTGCTCATAATGCCAGCCCTAGTGTGTCATCTAAGGCCCAAAAGTGATCGTTCGCTTAAGACAAATAACGAAAATCCAAGAAACGATAGATCTGCTTTTATTCATGGTCAGGTTCCAGTGAGTAGTGAAAATTTCTGGGAAATGTGTAATGAACAGCAAAACCATAGTTCGGTCAAGAATAAATCTCGTGAGAAGACTGAAGTTCAATAAAATAACTTTTATCTCGGAATTTCATAATGAGATTGAAGAAACTTGAACATACCGTGTTAAGTATTAAGAATACTATAAATAGTATATGAATGCAAAATAAGAAGATTCTTCATAATGAAAGGGTGACTCAAAATGAGGTTACAGAGGTAGGCCTATATAATAATGGTGGTGAAAGCCCAGTTATATGTAAGGCTGGCTTGTCAGCTAAAAAGCTAGATTACACGAAAATGTGGTCGGAGAATTTACCCACATTCTTGATTCAATAACCTCATATATGGAAAGACCGGCCAACGAGCTGAAAATGGATATTCTTCATTTTTCAAGTAAGTTAAGAAATTTATTTCTCAAAATGGCACAAAAACTCCATATTATATCCTGGAATATAAATAGTTTAAGAAAACGAAATACTGATTTGCATGAAACTGGTACTAAAATGTGCATAATTCAATTGCCTATATTTTGATATGCCACATTATCAAGGTCAAGGCCACAAAAAGATCAAAAAATGCCTTTTTGTTATATCGTGGGAAAATCTAATAAAATTTGGTGGGATGATTGGCCATGGTGCAAGGACAATTTAATTAGATTTTGTGAGTTATTGGGTCATTTGTTAAGGTCAAGGTCACAAAACTGTCAAAAAAGTATTTTTGCCATATCGTGGTCAATTTTTATACGATTTCCATAAAACTAATGCCAAAAATGTGCATAATTCAATTTCCTATCTTGTTAAGTGGCATAGGCGAAGGTATGAACTCTACCGAGTACCCATTCCAGTTTAAAATTTGATGTGAAACGGGGTTGGGTTTTCTCTGTACATTAAAAAAGTAATTCTCCTTTTATGCGAAGTGGGGTATAAATGTATTTCATTTCGATAAAATTTCCGTTATTTCGAACATGCTAAGTAAATTTCAAATGCTATTGTAGCATTCACATTAATTATAACAAGGAAATCTTCGGTTTAGTCTATTTCTATTGAAACTTGGAATTTTACTAGAATGTTTGTTCTGGGAAAAGTATAACTATGATTAGACATTATGTAATTTTAAACTTGTGAGATAATCTTGTAATGTTTGCATTAATTCACCTTGTGTAAATTTGAGATTATCTATGTAGAAAGTGTTTTCAATTACAAAAACTAGGTGTACCTTCATGTTTTTTTCTTTTATTTATGCAAATTATTACAGGGGTTTTACTTTTGTACTTAGCTTTTGTTCATTTATGTAAGTTAAAGATAAAATGGGCGTTATTCTTTTTTACTTACGCCAACTTCGTTGCGAAAGTTATGTGTTGATAGACGTGCAATTATTTATTTTATGCCTGTCTGTGTTTGTGATTCACGAAACAAAAAATATTCGACCAAATCTCATGAAATTTAATGGGATAATTGTCCATGATCCAAGGAAAATATTATTAGATTTTGGGAGTGATTGTGTCAAAAGTCAAGGCCAAGGGCTCGAAAATCTTAAAAAGGTCTAATTTTTTTTTTTTTTTTTTTGCCATATCGTGGTTCATTTTTATCCGATTTGCATTAAACTTGTGCCAAAATGTGCATAATTCAGTTGTCTATCTTGTGATATAATAATACATGATATAGTGACATCACTATCCCTGTTCAAAGATCAGCAGGATCAATGAACTTGCAAAAAGTTATTAAGCGGCCATTACCATCCGATTTGTTTACATAACTATGGTAAACTAGAACTAGAAACAAATGTTAACACAAGACACATGAGTGACAAACATAGGCTATCTGAACCAAGAACAAATAGTAAATTTGGTGAAAGGGCTTTTAGCTACTGTGCGCCTAGACATTATAATAAACTGCCAACTGAAATGAAGGACCTAAAGGGAGCAATTGAATTTAAGAAGAAACTAAAGACATTACTTTTCACAAGATCATATGATTTGGAAGATACTACAATCAAAGAATTGTATAAGTTATAATGAAAATGTTTCGTTAGATGATTAATATGGACCCGCCCGAGAAGTAGTTCACTCGACTTCAGTGGAGGGTTGGTTTTAAACCCAAAACAAGTAAACAAGTAACAAATGTGGCGTTGGTGAAGGTATGCGCTCTGTCGAGTGCTTGTTCTAGTTGAATTCTGTTTGTGTTAATATTTTCGTCAGTAGGAAATGATAGAAGTAAACAAAAGGCTCAGAAAAATAAAAGAAAATTTCCTTTAATATTTATTTTAACTTCAATTGTGTAACTTCCTTTTGACTATAACAGCAAACCTGTCTTTTCTGTCTCTTGTTTTCCAATAAATATGTCTGTTCTGTTAAGAACATACACAACTTACACAAGACCTTAGGGTTGAGGGTAGTGAGAGAGAGAGAGAGAGAGAGAGAGAGAGAGAGAGAGAGAGAGAGAGAGAGAGAGAGAGAGAGAGAGAGATAGTTCACATGGTTGTGCACCTGAACATTTTGTTCATCATCATCATCATCATCATATTATTATTATTATTATTATTATTATTATTATTATTATTATTATTATTATAAGTCATATTTCAAAATTCAAATATAGTTTGAGAGCCAAAAATCTTCATGTCTAATGGACCTAATATAGGGAAAGCAGCTTTGTAAGGAAGACGAAACAGAAAAATAAATTAGAGATTAGAAATAATATAACAATATGAACATGATTATAAGCGCGAAGGAATAAAAAATCATTGTTATTTCCCTGTGGAAAATTGTAAAATATCTTTTGGAATATCTGAGAATTATTAGTTATAATTGGTTCACTTTAAAATAAAAATGAAAAATTTGACTAGAATATTGTACATTGTACCCACTGCACTATTTAGATTTTTCGATTAACAAACGCTGTCTATTTCATTGTCAATTTTAATGTGAAAAATTATAAAATAAGAATTTTTTTAATTTATTTTTACGTATCAACATTGCTCTTATGATAATGAATTGTTTACTTATTGAATATTTAATATCTGATTTTTTTTTTTCACTGATTTTTTCATGGTTGTTTATGTAGCCAACAGATGTCACTAGTTTTGGAAGTGGTGACGCTACGTCTTTTGAAGTACAGTTTGTAACTGTTTTCCTGAAGAATCCTTGGTAGTCTCTCGACCAATCAGGAGTCATTGTTTCATTTTTTGTCTCGAAATAATGACACGAATCCTTCTGATTGGTTGAAGCTTGGAAGAAAGCCGGCAAGATGGAACTGTAAACGGTGAGAAATTAGGAAGCAATGTCAGTGCGTATTGGGGCTGAGACATATCCACACCTGCAAATAGCTACTTAAGTCATTTGGATCTGCTGTTCCAGTAATCGTCGCCATTTTATGGGCATGTGGTATGAAGGTAAGCTTTTTACAGATCTGGTTTTCATGGTTTTTGAGTTAGAAACTTTGTGGATAATTCTTTGAAATCTTTTGTATAGTAATATTTTGTTTTCATGCAGCTCTTGAAGACAAATCTAGGATTCTAAAATGCTAGAAGATTCCGGTTATGCATAAGCAGTGTTTAGTAACCAACTTTTTAGTTTCAATATCTATAAACCGAAAGTGAGATTTACTATTTAGTTTACCGTAATGTTTTTTTTTTTTTTTCAAATTTTAAGAAATTCCTACTCAAACCTTTTTGACAGTCTGTGTCTTGAATCTGCCAAAATATTTTTGGGTAAACCCTTGGTTTATTAGTTATGAACATGATCCTTATCTAAAGTAGCAAGCATTTTGCTTGGGGTAATCAATAGAAACTGCCAATCTTAAAGGCTTTTAAGTAAATCATTAAGATTTTTGGTTTATAGGGTATTTGCACGTGTAGAGCAATAAAACTGATACAATTCTTGTATTGTACAAGACTTGTATCAGTTTTATTGCTTTGCACGTGCAAATACCCTATAAACCAAAGATCTCAATGATTTACTTAAAAGCCTTATAAGATTGGCAGTTTCTATTGATTACCCCAAGCAAAATGCTTACTACTTTAGATAAGGATCATGTTCATAACTAATAAACCAAGGGTTTACCCAAAAAGATTTTGGCAGATTCAAGACATAAGACGGTCCAAAAGGTTTGAGTAGGAATTTCTTGAAATTTTGGATTTATTCTAGTTTAGCGAAAAACTGCAATTTCTTTTCATTGATATGATTTCAAAATGTTTTTTATTGGAGAGGCTTTAAAACTTCCATTTAACCCCTACGTATTTTCCATTGCAATTGTCTTAAAATTTTAGCGTAAATTTTAACCATGTTTCGGTTTTTTGGTGGGTGGGGTGCTATTTTAAACTTATAGTAGATTTTGCTTTGATTTTTCAATAATTTGATATCTAAGATAGTGGTCTTGAGCAACGGTTTAATTTCCAGAGATTTTGAATCAAAGTTTTTGTAGGTTTTCTATCGTATTTGAATTGTACTGATCTGCCAAGTCTTAAGGTTGAAAATTTTGTTTTTGGGTAACCGGTAAATCTAGCGAGTGAAGGTCTGTATATCTTCCTTATGAGACCAAGAGAGGCAAGTTTTGACTTAGGTTGCATAGTTTTCAAGATATATTTGACTTAGGTTGCATAGTTTTCAAGATATATTTTTCATTTTCTAATTTAACAGCAATGGTTGATACTAGGTTCTCTCATTTAAGCTTATTAGGGTGTCTTCAGTTTCCTAGGTGATCTTATGAAAGTGGTTTTGGTGATGAAACTAGATATATAAGGAGTTAGTAAGTTTCTATAGTTAAGTGGTGGGGCGGTAAAGGTAACGATTTGCTGAAAGAGTTGGCGTTTAATTTTAGTCTTCTTTATTTGAGAGTTCCATATGACAGTTTTATAGCTCTTAACTTTGGTTCTAAAGAATATTTCAATGTTTAAATTTAGCTTTACAAAAAACTATTGAAATTTAGCTTTAATAATTTTCTATATTTTTTAATAAGTTTAAGGTTTACTGAAAAAGGAAATTCAGTTCGGATAGTCATAATTGTGGCTGCTAGCCGTAAGTTTTGAGCAATGTCTGGAGTCAAGCTCGCTATAGTTGAGCTGTGAAATAGTATTACTGTTCTGAGTCAAATTTCTTAACATGGTTTTTACCACAATGCATTAGAAAGTGACTGGATATATTTATCCTTCTATATTTTAGAGTACTATCTAGTGATTAGTTTTTAGTGCTGCTATGGCTATATTTAAGCGTAGCAACTTTTTATATTGATGCATCGATTGGCTAGTGTTCTTTAGTGAATTGCCTTACCAGAATTGGGGTATTTTGGGGCTATCTTGTCCGGGTTTTCTTGTTTAAATCCAAGTGGGATCAATCCATTTCTTTTCACTAATCAAGTGTCATCTTAAAGTTCCACTGTCAAATTTCACTTGGTATCCATAATTGCTGCAGGTTTTTTTTTTTAGACATTTTAAAACTTAGCCTTGTTTTTAGATAATTAATTTGTCAAATCCTATCAAGTGTAGCTCATGTTAGTTTATTAAACTGAGTGAGCGCATGAGCGCAAAACTGAGTGAGCGCATGAGCGCATATGTTAAATTTTTTGGATTTTATAAAAATGTGGATGGTACAGTATTCTGATCAGTTTTTTTGTTTACAGGTTGTGTATTTGCAGTTTTTCTACTGATGGGTGTGGATAAATCGCAACTCCAGAGACTATAAGCAAGTTCTCATAACTATATATTATTACGCCGCACGAAAGAACGTAGGATTTGTACCCTACGCTCGCACAGCGCTCTATAAATTATATACTTAGCGCAGAAAAGAACGTAGAGGGTACTTGCATCTTACGTTCTTCGTGCTGCGCAAGTTAGCTGTGAGAATGTTTACTGGTTGGACGCAAGTTCCGAATCCTCGATTACTCTAATCTGATAAAATTAGAAAGAAAAATGTTCTGGTTAAACTAAACTACTCAACGGCTAAACTAAACTACTCAACCCCAGCCGGGTTGAAAAATGAAATCTTCTGGCCAAAGACAACTAAACTTCTCAACCCGGCTGGGGTCGGAAAATGAAGGGTGGCATACACACACAACAGAAAAAGGATTGTAAAAAGAGGAAATTTGAAATCTTAATAAGTAATGTAACGTCTTAACTACCATACTACAAGGGATGTTAATAAAAGATTCGACTATTTTAATCTTTTATTTTCACTACACCTGTTAATTAATTTATTTTCCACAACATTATTTAGATCTTTCCGCTCATACGTTGTTGGTCCCGTCCAGATCATCTTCCAGTGTCTTCGGTAGAAAGTTTCTTTACTGTTCCAGTTCGTGTATCGATCATTACATATAACTCATAACCATATCTGAAAGAATAAATAAGCTCATATTAATATCATGTATCTGAGGTAGTAAAAAATTTAATTATTAATCCCGCTCTTCATAGTTACACACAACTGATCATTAAACTTTAGTTATTCAATTGAATACGGGAGGAGACACTTAAAAAAGTAGAACGAACAATTTTGAAAAAATTTATTGTTCACGAACGAACAATTTTGAAAAAAATTATTGTTCACGAAATAACTGAAATAACAGACATGATTAATTTCAGTTATTGCTTAAAAACCTATGAATTATATAAATTTACAAAAACTTCCAATAAACTTTGGTTGCTTAAAAATTTGAATTAAACTTTAATTGGAAATGAACCATCAAACTAAAATATATCAAATTAGGGTATTATATAACCTGTACCTACAACCTGTACCTACGAAAAATGTTTGGTTACGCGACAGTTTTACAAGCTGAATCTTTGAAAAATTATTACATAATTAGTGCCCAAAAATGACTAGCGGGAAATTTTAAAGTTCTACAGGAGTAAAAATTTACCTGTATCCAGTATCTTAGAGTACATCCATTTGGAGCCAACTCCGAGCACAGCAATTTGAGGCCACAATTGAGGTCTACTATGCAACAATCTGAAATGATTATTATTTTCAAACCCCAATTTCTGGTAGTCAGTTTACCTAGGCTTAATTTTTCAACTGTTAAGCTTCAAAATATTTTATAGTTAAATACCAAAAATGAACTATTCAACTGTTAAGCTTCAAAATATTTTATAGTTAAATACCAAAAATGAACTAAACACACAAGGGCGGAGAAATGATTCCAAGATTTACTTTAGTACTTTTAACTGATATAGTTAGGCTTTATATATCGGTAACTACCTATATATTAAAAAAAAAGCTCTACTTTTCCTATTGCAATGCTATTTTTTTATGTCTTTAACATTAGTCTTCAATTGAAACATTTAGACAGGTCTCCACACTTCAACACCTAACGTATAATGGGTGTTCCAAATTTATAAGCAAGTTTTGTATTCGATTCTGCATTTGAGAGTAATATCTTAACATTTCATTTGAAAGTGCAAAATTCTTTTACAGTTAAGATAAAGTTAAAGGTTTTATACACCAATGTTTCTCAATGGCAGCAAATTACTCTACAATCAATGTCATTCCACAAACCTGAATATTTTATTGGCGAAAAATCAAG
This sequence comes from Palaemon carinicauda, assembly GCF_036898095.1. Classification (NCBI taxonomy): domain Eukaryota; kingdom Metazoa; phylum Arthropoda; class Malacostraca; order Decapoda; family Palaemonidae; genus Palaemon; species Palaemon carinicauda. Next base: position 14,363,238 of record NC_090730.1, read on the forward strand.
ATATCTGTCGCATAAAGTGAGTAGCTGGCCGTTTCCGTGTAAGCTCCTGTCATTAAGGTCTGCTTAAAACCTGGCAAGTAAATTGAACATTGAATTGTGGTAATATGCAAAATCTTATAACCCTTGAATTGGCAAAGAAACCCTTCCACTTAGAAAAATAATTTGAATATTTATGTGTGGTGATAAGCAAAATCTCCTATAACCCTACATAGAAAAAGTAATTTGAAAAGATTTAAAATTTGGACTAATTTACATATAATTTTCATTCATGTCAAGATATTCTATATACGGTGGGTATGTAACACTTTAAACATAGAATTGCTATCGCCAGCCTATCTAAATATACTAATATAACCTTTCATCCTTCCCTTAGTTTTCCTTTCACATCTAAACAATATTACTAAAGTGCTAATAAACAAATTTCTCTAGCGTGAAGCTGAATTTTTCATTTCTATAGATAAAAGAGGGATTGATTGAATTTTTTTCAATAGTCTATGTATAGAATTTTTGAAAGAATTTGAGTTTAATTGTCAATAAGCTCCCAATGGATCGCTTCCAGAGTGAAACCCTCGTTAATGAAAATGCAACAGTTATCATCCTCACCAATTTGAGAAACTGAAAGTGATCAAAAGTCAAAACTTACCAAAAAATCACTAAGAATCTAAATATATCAGAACTGTAAATCTCTCGTGTCAAGAACAAAATCAGCCTCGAAGGCTCAAGATTTTATTTAAAACATACTTTTAGAAATAAATTGAATACCTTTAAACATAAAATTTTACAAATAATGCTTGAAATTAAACCGATTCATGAAGAGATCAACAAATTTAGAACAAAAATATTAGTCATTTGAGAAAATGAGAAAAGTAGTTTTTGCTCATATGTATGTCAAATTGCAGGAAAATAGATTAAAATGAAAATCTTACACATTAAATTTAAATTACTATGATGATTTATACCAATCGAAGATATATTCAATTACCAAATGTTAATTTTGCATGAAAAAATTTGATAACCAAGACTACCCAAGACAAATTCAAATACTTTTGTAGAAATAGAGAATAGTGGGAATAAAAGTTATATGCTTGTGAAAAAAAAGTAAACCAATAGTATATAAAGACAAAACCTGCCAAGAAATATGTAAGAAAAAGTCCATATGAATCTCTGGAAACAGTGTAAAAAGGAAAACCGTTTTAAAGATGTCTCCAGAAATTAATTCGCTTAAGGTCATCAAAACCGCTGGAACATTTTACTTAGGATTACAAATCGCCACAGTTGTGTTCCGGCACAAGCTAAAAGAAACCAAGATCAATATTCACAATAGCACAACCTCAAGACAAAGAGTATGCGAAGAAAAGACAAGAAAAAAATACCAGAAGACAACGCAATAGGAAGAAAGGATAACTATAGCAGATAAGAGGCTAGAATAAAACATTGCTTTTAGAAAACTAAAGATAATTAGAAAACAGGTGCTAAAAAAATACTAAAAAGACTAGATCAGAAAAGAAAAAGGAGATTGGAAAATTACATTAAAAAATCATAAGTGATAACAAAAAAAAGGCTATGTAATATATTCTAGTATAAAAAACCTACAGTAATTTGTAATGTGAACTAAAAGTATAGTTACAATAGAAGTTTATTAATCAAAATTACAGTTTTGTGACATTTTCTATAATTTTTTCCTTGTCATTTCCTTCTTGACTTCACTAAATATGTAGCTTTACTGTTGGCGTTTCTACGTTCAGCTTGTTTGTAGTTCCTTTTTCTAGTTTCAAACACACCTGGAAGAAATCAAAGCAATAATGTACATATTAAATCTTTTGATTAGTCTTATCTTTTCCTTGAAGGTATCTAACAATATTTGTTAAGTTGTATTTAAACAAAATATTTTTCATTTCACTTTGGATCAGATTAAATAAAATTTATTCACGAAAATATATTACCAATTCCTCTTACCTTTCAAAATGGATATATTCTAATAGTCATTCTACCCATTGAAAAACCGCAGTTTTAATATATTCTTTTGCATGAAGCTAAACATCTTAATAATCTGGAAAAAAAAATATACTGTATTCACAATCTTGCAAGCTATACACATTCACCATCTTATATGTTTAGCCATTGACAATCTTAAAAGTCGAGACAGTCACAACCTTATAATTTTACCTTACATGTTTTACACATTCACAATCTTAAAATCTTTACACAATCACAATCTTTCAAGTTTACCTTACAAGTTTTGCACATTCACAATCTTACATGTTTACCTTAAAAGTTTTGCACATTCACAATCTTGCAAGCTTTACACTCACAATCTAGCAGGCTTTTACACATTGACAATCTTGAAACTTACATATTCACAACCTGACAAGTTGTATATATTCACAAACCCACGCACATCGTGCAAACAATTATCATCTTTAGTGGGAAGGGCATTCGTTATATGACTTATCTTTCCCTGAGAGACAAGCAAATGTCTATCAATTACAACTATTTAAAAAACTAACATTAAATCTAATATACAACAACAACAAATAAAACAGTTTTTAGTCCACCTATGGGTTTTAGCTAGTTCTCATCACCACGCTGACCGGTGCAGACTGGTGATGGTCGGGACATTGACCGTTCACAGCAAACCAACCTTTAGTAAGTGATTCACCTTGTCATTTGTTTTAGTTCTACTTTCATTTTGAACATTTTTTGTTCTAGCTTCATTTTGAAAATTTTATTTTCTATAGTAGACCATTTAATTAAATTCATTTGTTACCAAAATATCTGACCATCAAAATCTGAGACTTACCCCCTGGTAACCAACGCCAAACACCATGTTCAAAATAAAGGCTTTTACACGATCTGCAAAATTAATTTTTACTTTAGCCGGGTACCTAATGGACATTTACTAATTACGCTCAAGAGTCTAATTAGATTTCCCTATTACTGTACCTCCTCTGATATTCAAGTTGCGGCTAATTTAAAAACTTAAGATAAAATTTTCACTGAGAATGACTTCTTCCATTTTCAAATCTGGAGAAATTCCGATTCCAAATCTAAACGATGGCTAAAATTTTCGTGTTTTAAAAGTTAGTTAAAATTGACATTTCAAAGTTATTTGCCTAATTGACATTATGTCAAACAAAGGTCTAAAGTTTTATTTACCTACCAGTACTGAAGGTTTAAATTTGTGAGTCAATTTCCATGTACATATTCTTAATTTACTCCACTCCGGCCGAATAAAATTTTCCTTATAAAAATCCTTCTGGTTCGTATGCATCGAGTTCATCGTTCAAGCTTCAGAACCTCAGTCAGTATGGTCATTAAAAATCTGGAAAAGAAAATTCATTAATGTGTGCAAATATTTCAGCAACTAAGACAATTTGAAGAGTTTACCAGCGAGAATATGCTAATTTTCATATTTACCTAGAGATCCATTTTTAAAGTAATAGCAGCATTATTGAAATACTAAATTTCTATTACAACTTGTGCTGAAAATATATATATTTTTTAAGAATCTAATTTGCTTCACTTAAACTGCATGACTAAAACGCCTGGTAAAAATACTAAACTATTTACGCGTGAAGCTGTCGAAATAATTCAGACAAAATTGAGAGTAATTAAATGCAAAAAGGCTTAAGTACACATCGTCACGTATTAAAACCAAGATGGACAGTAAGAAAATAAAAATATTAAAATTTAATAAGTTTCTACAACACTCAGTGTTACTGAAGCAGAATATTCTTTTTTAAATATGACAAAGCCAAGGAAATGTAGGTTATCAAACTAATCTTTATATGGAAGTGCTAAAGATTCTTTAACTGGAAAAAAAATTCCCTTTGTAGAAAAATATCTTAAAGTTCAGAATTCAAATGGGTAAATGTGAATTTTTAGCCAAATACAACCATATATTTTTCTCAACTTAAATCAATTTTCTGCATTTCTGACCATGATTACTTGGGCAAACTCACTTTTACGAGCTTTTGGACCCCCTTACATGAAGCAACTATGGGGGACTCCAAGTGGAGAAACCGGGGTGTGAGTGGGGAAATGCCCAAAACGAGTGATTTGGAGCAACAATAACGGTCAGAAAGGCAGGGTAAACAAGATAACCAGTTGGAAAAATATAGGGATATTTTCGGTTTCACAAATAATAGATCATGTAAGCGGCTGGAAATTGAATTATAATTATCTATGATTCACTTCACTAATTTTTTTTTTGCTCTGCCATGACTCGCTTTGCTCGTAAAATTAACATTACATTACATCACTTGCTCTGTTCTGGCAAACAGCACAATGTGAAGCGCGTGCAAGGCCCGTGGGTCATTATTTCAGGGATAGATTATACTTCCACATAAGCAACAATAGCTATGTACTGAACAGAGGATTCAACAATACCGAAGTAGATAAAATCACCTAATTTTGAAGTAGTTTTACTTCAATCTTGAAGTCATGATTATAGTCACGTTGGTATTGAAGGGGAGGGTGTAAAATATGGCTGTTTTAAAACATGCGGGAACTTGCACACATTTGAAGTTCTTGGTAATGATAGTCAAAACAGCTGGCAAAATCAAACAACGCATGCGTATTAACTTGAAATCTCACAAAATAAACAATGAGCTTGTGAGAAATAGATTTCACATACTAATCAACCTACAGAAATTATACCCCAGCCCCAATTAAACAAAGAAGCCAAACTAGCCAAAACTCGTTATTTTATACCTAGAAATTGAACTATCATATAATAACCATCAAAAAATGCAATTTATATTCCCTTACTCAAATATGCAAGAAAAATCTTATAAATCAAAATGCTTTCAATGAAAAACAATCAAAGTTAAGATTGCCTACAAAAGCCTACAAAAGCCTTCAAAAGTGTGTAACCGGTCACTGATCCTTCACAAGTACAAGTGTGTAACCAAAGTCACAAGCTTTAAAAGTGTGCTACCTATGCCATAACCTTCACAAGTGTGCTACCTATGCCATAACCTTCACAAGTGTGCTACCTATGCCATAACCTTCACAAGTGTGCTACCTATGCCATAACCTTCACAAGTGTGCTACCTATGCCATAACCTTCACAAGTGTGCTACCTATGCCATAACCTTCACAAGTGTGCTACCTATGCCATAACCTTCACAAGTGTGCTACCTATGCCATAACCTTCACAAGTGTGCTACCTATGCCATAACCTTCACAAGTGTGTAACCAAGTCTGCGAACCTCCACAAGTGTGTAACCAAGTCTGCGAACCTCCACAAGTGTGTAACCAAGTCTGCGAACCTCCACAAGTGTGTAACCAAGTCTGCGAACCTCCACAAGTGTGTAACCAAGTCTGCGAACCTCCACAAGTGTGTAACCAAGTCTGCGAACCTCCACAAGTGTGTAACCAAGTCTGCGAACCTCCACAAGTGTGTAACCAAGTCTGCGAACCTCCACAAGTGTGTAACCAAGTCTGCGAACCTCCACAAGTGTGTAACCAAGTCTGCGAACCTCCACAAGTGTGTAACCAAGTCTGCGAACCTCCACAAGTGTGTAACCAAGTCTGCGAACCTCCACAAGTGTGTAACCAAGTCTGCGAACCTCCACAAGTGTGTAACCAAGTCTGCGAACCTCCACAAGTGTGTAACCAAGTCTGCGAACCTCCACAAGTGTGTAACCAAGTCTGCGAACCTCCACAAGTGTGTAGCCAAGTCTGCGAACCTTGACAAGTGTGTAGCCAAGTCTGCGAACCTTGACAAGTGTGTAGCTAAGTCTGCGAACCTTCACAAGAATAATAAAGATGGCGAACCTTCACAAATGTGTAATCAGTCACTAAACCTTCACAAGTGTGTAATCAGTCACTAAACCTTCACAAGTGTGTAATCAGTCACTAAACCTTCACAAGTGTGCAACCTGTGTCATAACCTTCATAAGTGTGCAACCTGTGCCACAACCTTCACAAGTGTGCAACCTACTGTAAGTCAGTGAACCTTCACAAGTGTGCAACCTACTGTAAGTCAATGAACTTTCACAAGTGTGTAATAAAGTCTTCAAACCTTCACAAGTGAGTAAATAAGTCTTCAAACCCTCACAAGTGTGCAATAAAGACGACAAACCTTCACAAGTGTGTAATCTGAGTCACTAAACCTTCACAAGTGTGTAACCAAAGTCAATGAACCTTCACAAGCGTGCAACCTGAGTCATAGCCTTCACAAGTGTATAACCTTCACAAGTGTGTAATTAAGTCTGTGAACCTTCACAAGTATATAACCACAGTCACTAAACCTTCACAAGTATGTAATTAAAGTTGCTGAACCTTCACAAGTATGTAACCAAAGCCAGTAAACCTTCACAAATGTGAAGCCAAACCCAGTAAACCTTCACAAATATATAACCACAGTCACTAATCCTTCACAAGTATGTAATCAAAGTTACTGAACCTTCACAAGTATGTAACCAAAGCCAGTGAACCTTCACAAATGTGAAACCAAACCCAGTAAACCTTCACAAATGTGTAACCATATCCAGTAAACCTCCACAAATGTGTAACCATATCCAGTATACCTTCACAAATGTGTAACCAAAGCCAGTATACCTTCACAAATGTGTAACCAAAGCCAGTATACTTTCACAAATGTGTAACCAAAGCCAGTATACTTTCACAAATGTGTAACCAAAGCCAGTATACCTTCACAAATGTGTAACCAAAGTCAGTAAACCTTCACAAGTGTGTAACCAAAGTCAGTAAACCTTCACAAGTGTGTAACCAAAGTCAGTAAACCTTTACAAGTGTGTAACCAAAGTCTAATCCCTCACAAGGGTGTAAACAAAGTCGGCAAACCTTCACAAATGTGTAACCAAAGTCAGTAAACCTTCACTAATGTGTAATCAAAGTCACTGAACCTTCACAAGTATGTAACCAAAGTCGGTAAACCTTCACAAGTATGTAACCAAAGTCAGTAAACCTTCACAAATGTTTAACAAAAGTCAGTAAACCTTCACAAAAATGTAACCAAAGTCGGTAAACCTTCACAAATGTGTAACCAAAGCCAGTAAACCTTCACATATGCGTAACCAAAGCCAGTAAACCTTCACATATGCGTAACCAAAGCCAGCAAACCTTCACAAATGCGTAACCAAAGCCAGCAAACCTTCACAAATGTGTAACCAAATCCAGAAAACCTGCACAAGTTTGTAACCAAAGTCAGTAAACCTTCACAAATGTGTAACCAAAGTTAGTAAACCTTCACAACTGTGTAACCAAAGTTAGTAAACCTTCACAAATATGTAACCAAAGTAAAAAACCTTCACAAATGTGTAACCAAAGTCAGTAAACCTTCACAAATGTGTAACCAAAGTCAGTAAACCTTCACAAATGTGTAACCAAAGTCAGTAAACCTTCACAAATGTGTAACCAAAGTCAGTAAACCTCCACCAATTTGTAACCAAAGTCAGTAAACCTTCACAACTGTGTAACCAAAGTCAGTAAACCTTCACAACTGTGTAACCAAAGTCAATAAACCTTCACAACTATGTAACCAAAGTCAGTAAACCTTCACAACTGTGTAACCAAATTCAATAAAACTTCACAACTGTGTAACCAAAGTCAGTAAACCTTCAAAACTGTGAAACCAAAGTCAGTAAACCTCCAAAACTGTGTAACCAAAGTCAGTAAACCTCCACAACTGTGTAACCAAAGTCAGTAAACCTTCACAACTGTGTAACCAAAGTCAACAAACCTTCACAAACGTGTAACCAAAGTCAACAAACAAGGTGTAACCAAAGTCAACAAACCTTCACAAATGTGTAACCAAAGTCAACAAACCTTCACAACTGTGTAACCAAAGTCGGTAAACTTTAACAAGTGTGTAACCAAAGTCAGTAAACCGTCAGTAAACCTTCACTAATGTGTAACCAAAGTCAGTAAACCTTCACAACTGTGTAACCAAAGTCAGTAAACCTTCACAAATGTGTAACCAAAGTCAATAAACCTCCACAACTGTGTAACCAAAGTCAATAAACCCCCACAACTGTGTAACCAAAGTCAATAAACCCCCACAACTGTGTAACCAAAGTCAATAAACCTCCACAACTGTGTAACCAAAGTCAATAAACCTCCACAACTGTATAACCAAAGTCAATAAACCTCCACAACTGTGTAACCAAAGTCAATAAACCTCCACAACTGTGTAACCACACAACTGTGTAACCAGAGTCAGTAAACCTTCACAACTGTGTAACCAAAGTCAGTAAACCTCCATAACTGTGTAACCAAAGTCAGTAAACTTCCACAAATGTTTAACCAAAGTCAACAAACCTTCACAAATGTGTAACCAAAGTCAACAAACCTTCACAAATGTGTAACCAAAGTCAATAAACCTTCACAAGTGTGTAACCAAAGTCAATAAACCTTCACAAGTGTGTAACCAAAGTCAATAAACCTTCACAACTGTGTAACCAAAGTCAATAAACCTTCACAACTGTGTAACCAAAGTCAGTAAACCTCCACAAATGTTTAACCAAAGTCAACAAACCTTCACAAATGTGTAACCAAAGTCAAGAAACCTTCACAAATGTGTAACCAAAGTCAAGAAACCTTCACTAATGTGTAACCAAAGTCAAGAAACCTTCACAACTATGTAACCAAAGTCAGTGAACCTTCTCAAGTGTGTAAGCGAAGTCAGTGAACCTTCTCAAGTGTGTAAGCGAAGTCAGTGAACCTTCTCAAGTGTGTAAGCGAAGTCAGTGAACCTTCTCAAGTGTGTAAGCGAAGTCAGTGAACCTTCTCAAGTGTGTAAGCGAAGTCAGTGAACCTTCTCAAGTGTGTAAGCGAAGTCAGTGAACCTTCTCAAGTGTGTAAGCGAAGTCAGTGAACCTTCTCAAGTGTGTAAGCGAAGTCAGTGAACCTTCTCAAGTGTGTAAGCGAAGTCAGTGAACCTTCTCAAGTGTGTAAGCGAAGTCAGTGAACCTTCACAAGTGTGTAAGCGAAGTCAGTGAACCTTCACAAGTGTGTAAGCGAAGTCAGTGAACCTTCACAAGTGTGTAAGCGAAGTCAGTGAACCTTCACAAGTGTGTAAGCAAAGTCAGTGAACCTTCACAAGTGTGTAAGCGAAGTCAGTGAACCTTCACAAGTGTGTAAGCAAAGTCAGTGAACCTTCACAAGTGTGTAAGCGAAGTCAGTGAACCTTCACAAATGTGTAACCAAAATCGCTAAACCTGTACTATTGTAACCAAATTCGCCAAAATTAATTTTGTAACCACAGAAATGTTAACCTTCACTACTATGAGATTCAGGGCCTGTGTAACACGGTTTTTTGGACTTTGCTCCTTATCGAAGCATCGGATGTAGCTGAAAGTTGACATATGTATATTTTACAACCACACACAAATTTTGTCAGCATTATCAATAACCTAAACTCGATAGTTTTAATTTTTATAGAGTAAAAATGATCTAGCCGACGCCATGGCCAGTGATAACGAGCCAAGAGTTGAAAACATTCATTACGTAAGCAATGTAAACATCTTTTGACAAAATTTTGCCCCGCCCATCCACCAGACACCCATTCACCTCCTTCCATCGGCTCTGAAACCCATAACAGTCAAGAATGGCTAACAGGATTTGGAATTGCCCCCGTGGTTGCAAAACTGCATTTGTCTTACGACTTGCAACTTTATACAGTCAAGAAAAAGCCCGTGGCCATATTTACTATAGCCTGAATAGGTAATTATTCAGTTTCTAGTTTAAATCCAATGTTTAAGGTCTGATTTGTATTTAGCGTAACATGCTTATAATACTTGTAATATTACGTCATTCAGGCTTTTGAATATTTCCATTAACTATTCACTATGCCACCACGAGAGAAAGAAAGAGATTGTATGTAAACAGTCTTTATATAACTATTTTTGTTAAAATGATATTTTTTGTGCTAAAATCTCCATCAGACCAACGGATCATCCGATATAATTTTTGTTCTTCTTGGCTATGTTTTGGGCATGACTGCATTTTGTAAATAAATCATGAATAGTTTTAGGAGTTTTATTTGTACATCTAATGGGAATTTATAGAAGTAAAGTGAACATAATTCATTTATCCTTTAAAATAATTACTACATGTAGCCAAACAAATAGTAGTAAAGATGATAATGCAATGAAGGAATGATACCATACTTTATCTTAGCTTCAACATCGGCAATAACATACCCAGTTGCCATAATTTGTCCGCTTAATGAAATAACCTATCATCTAATGTTAAACTTAATTTCTGAGGAGGCCATGGCTTATTGCACAGTGAAAAAACATGACAAAGACTTTATGAATGGCGGAACGATACATAAATGTGGGTGGGGTATCTGTGCTAGCCTAGTAATACTACTGTAGCAGTATAGCCGCAACAGTAGAATACATGAATTAAACGTTTAGGCCAACTGCTGGGATCCTTGAGGATCATTTAGCACTTCTTACAACTACTCGAGAAATGAGTTTTTATAGCCAGAATTTAAATTTTCTGATCCAACAATGTCCATGATAGCCTTCAGTGTTATCCTGAATTATAACGAGGCCAAAGTGGGTGGAGCCTCTTGAAGTCATCATTCTGACGATAATTATTGGTGAAGGTTTAAAGCCAAAATATGGTACCGGCTTTCTTTTTTTTTACAGTAAATAGGTAGGTAGATAGACAATAGATAAAAATTGCTTGACATTGGATATAGCAGTTATCAAATCAAGCTGGTCTACTACGTTTTTGAAAATTACCAACTATTCCATACACTTTGTCAATCTGATTGTGACCTATAAAGTAGACTGTAATTTCTTAGGAAACTTATTTTGGGAGTTAGACAAATAATCTTAGTGTTTTTGTATTTATTAACATATTTTGTTCGTTTGTTCATTATGACAATTCTCAGTGGAGAGGTTTCAGAGTTCATAAAGGTGTACTGCTTTGCTTTTATTTACACTTTTGTGTCATTGTTGGCAGAGGTATAGCCTTCGTTACGTATAACCAATCATCGATCGAGAAAGAGAGAAGAAATGCCGTCATAAGTTACGTAACGAGTGCGTTCAAAACCTTTTCTCTGAGTAAATTGGCCCGTCTTCAAAAATCGTCACTTTTACTTAATAAAGTACCAAATTTATTCAACCTACGTAATGCAGAATATAGTCAAAATTTATGTGTAGATATAATGTGCATTCTGAATAAGCGTTATATTTATGAAATTCATAGAAAAAAAGTTATTGCGAAAAAACCGTGTTACAGAGGCCCTGAATCTCATAGTAGTGTGTAATTTAAGTCAACATTCACAAATGTGTAATCAAGAGTTTCTAAACCTTAGCAATGTGTAACCAGTCACTAAATCCTCACCTCAAGTGTGTAACCAGTCACCAAAAAAACAAATTTGTGTAACTATTGTCACTAAGCATTCACATCTGTATAACCAAAATCACTGATTCACATTTGTATAACTTAAACTGCAAACTTCACTATTGAGTAATTGCTTACCCCATTGTCATTTAATACATTTTACTTTTAATGAATTTAAAGTTATAAGAACAAGCTTGCAACTTTAAAGTAGCCAAGTTTGAACGGGGTGCGCGTGTTTCAAGTCTCTGAATCCGTGAAATGCATGAATTAGGTTTCAAATTGGGGATACTTAACTGTGCAAGTTCACCGAAGCTGAACTTCAAAGTACTTCGTTGATTTAAGAAGCTATTTATTTTCCTCTAATATCAAAACCTAAAAATATACCAGCAGAAGTTGTATGAAATTAAATACCGAAGTCTATGTAATTACTTTATTAAAAAGTGCACTAGTAAAAGTACGCAAGTGCTTAGGTTAGATAGATTAATAAAATGTAAAATAGGCAAAAGATTGATTACTGTCCTTTCACACACAAACCTGGGAACTTGTGTAAAGACATTCAACGTTTGATCAACAGTAGTAGTCACTTGTAACCTAAAGTCTACTTCAATCACAACCCATCAGTTTTGATGGAAAACTTAGGCAAAATTAAGATTTAAAAATCACTGGAAAAACAAAGTTACACAATATAAACCTCAATCTTCACTTTATAATTTATTCTATCAAATAAAAATATGCTATAAATTCACAATAGCCCAAAATAATCACAAAACCTGTGGTAAAATATTTAACCTGTGGCAAAAAAAAAAGTACACTAGTTTTAAGATATCCAATAAACTTTGCTTCCAAATATCCTCTCGATGGCAACGGACAATTACCAAAATTGCATGAAAAGATTTACCACAATTTTACACTACAGCGAATGTTAATTCTTTTTCCATGGGATATACTAAAAGGCTTCAAAATAGGAAAAAAAACAATACTGTATAGATATTAAAGTTTTATTGCTTTGCACGTGCAAGCTCTAACTAGAAATCTCAAGGCAAAGGCCAGTTAAGCAGTCAAAGCCTACTTGCAAAATATATAAGAACAGGTACTTGAACAGAGGACATAAACCCACTTTTCAAGTACGGAGGACTCGCAAACGAAAGTATGATGAACTGTGTGAAAAGTATGGAATTTGGATAATTTGACAAGGCGAGGTCACCTTAAAAGACCAAATTTGCAACAGCAATAATCTAATTTCACAGTGCAATACTTGGAATATGGGCACGGAACACCATGAATAAAGTACACAATTCTTCAAAAAGAATACTTACATAAAATATCCACAATTGACGTTCACATTCTCAGCTCCATGTCGTAAAAGGCGTTGAGAAGTCTGAAGGTTCAGAATAGAACTTTGAAAATCAAGGAAGCAGAAATCCTTGTTCCGTCGTCCCTGGGAGACAGTGACTCCATCTGTATTTGGTCTTCATGACCATTATTGCTTATGCAAATCCTAACCTTTTTCTTTTATAAAATTGTCCATTAGAAGACATTTTATTGATACCGAAGAACACAAGTTTTATTAAAACTAATAAAATTTCACATCCAATTAAATTAAAAAAAAAGTTTCTACTCCTTACCTAGGAAAAAAGATGATAAAATTTCAAATATTTTCAAAATTCTTTTGTGAAAAGCAGGATTACACTAATTGCATAGGTGAAAAAAGAGGATGGGAAATAAAAACAGGGCACAATTGAAGTGAATCACTGGGCAAGATCTACTCTCTTATTTGGTACAGTTTGCAATTTTGCTTCACAATGTATGTGATACAAGTATAATTTCAATTACTTCAATAACCGTACGAAACGTTCAATAAATGTTTTGCAATTAATTTAGTAGCATCGAACATTTTAGGAATCAAGGTGTGGTAGAACGTTTAGAGTTAACTGAATGAGGAAATGTGGTTTTATTCGTGAATTACCTGACATCTGCGTTTACCTAAAACTCACCTTCAAAATAAGCAATTTTTCTAGACATCGTTATTGCATAGTGCTTATGCTCTTACATTGACATATTTTGATAAGAAGTGGCTAATCAGTTGTTACAATTTTAAGAATACTACGTACTTAAGATAATGCACATGTCTAGTTATAAGGGCAGTTACTACTAGATAGGAGAGAGCTTACCTACTTTAAGTATCATCGTATTACGAAAAAAAAAAAAATAAAAAAAAAATAAAAAAAGGAATAATGATGGAAAAAATAAACCTTAGCAGAGTGTTTTCATGAAATGACTCTCGTTAATTTACCTCATCTGAAAAAAGCAGCTCATAAACCAAAGGAAAAACACCCCTCTTAACTAGACAGCGAGCGTTTGAACGAATGCCTCGCGTGAATAATTGAAATTGAATTTAAATCGTTTACCAAAAGCAGCTCATAACACAGAGGAACCCTCTTACCTTATGCATTTTTAGCGGGAAATATCTGGCGTATCATTGGCTGATTCTTTCTCAGTTCCGATTGGTGATTGTTTGTTACGTCATGCAATCGTACTTTATGAATGAATTTAACTTGGTAGTAGTGAAATACTTGTACTTTTTACAGATAAGTTATGATTTGAGAATTACAAATTTTACGGAAAAAGACTCAGAATAGTTATTAATTTAGTAATGAACAAATAATGGATCTTGTTGAAGGGTATAGCTCAAATAAATACGTCATATTCGAAGGACTACTTGACTATATGCTGGCTACGATGTTAGATGTGCATGCGTTTGTATGTTAACCTGTAGTAACCCAAGGCAACAGCCAATCACTGCTGAGGATGATATAGTCAATCAAAGGAGTAGAATTTACCGCCAAAAGAGAGGTCCAGGAACTTATGAGTTGCTGGTTGAAAACCCTACCTGGATTTCCTTAAAATCGTATTTAAATTCTTCAACTATGGGGAACGGGAGCTGAAGTTTTTTATGTTTTTCTTATTAGGTAAATTAGAGATACTTTTCCTTCAAAATATATAGAAACAGTCCCTTAATGAAGACTGTCCATTAACACGCATTTTAATCAGAGGGATAATTTCTTTTCAACAAATATATATTGAGAACATGTCTCTGTGGCGTCATAATGTGTAGGATGAAAAACAGCTTGTAAAAACCGACCGATTAATTAATAATCTCTGTACTTGATTTGAGTAAATTATAGAGAAACACTTGACAGATGCTATTATCATACAGAGTTAAATAGAGAAGGAATTACGTGACTTTAGTCCCTGTTTTATTAAATTTCAAGTACCTATTTTATTACATTTCAAGGAAAATGTAATTTGAACAGATTATTGCCAAATAATTATCTTTATTAGGAAGTACGTCATTATAAGGTTTATTAACAACAGTATACATATTTCGAGTACATTACAACTTAAAATTTGCAACTTCTATGGAAACAAACTTAAAAAAATAATCTTGAATTTGTGAAATTGATTCGTTCGCCAGCAGACCCCATAAATCAGACAAACCCTCTTGCCTTATGCATTTTTTTTTCTTTTTAGCGGGAAACATCTGTTGTCTCATTGGCCGATTCGTCCTCTGCTGTGATTGGTTGTTGTAAGTGACGTTATACACGCTCGTATTTTATGAATGAACTCAACTGGGTAGTGGTAAAATATCTATAGTTATTGTAGATAAATTAAGACTTATAAATTAATTTTTTATGAGAAAAAATTCTAAATATTATTAATATAAAATCATAATAGATAATGTACCTTGTTCAAATGCCTAAGCTAAATAAATACGACATTTTCGATGGAATAAGTTACGGGGTTCTGGCTACGATGTTAGTTGTGTATGTGTGAATTTGTACGCAAAGACAACAACCAATCACAGCTGAGAAGATACAGCCAATCAGAGGACTGGAATATCTCGCCAAGCGAGAGTTCCAGGTACTTATGAGTTGCTCTTCGCTGAACTTACCCGAATTTTTATAAATTGCCTTTAAACGCTCTAGCTGGGAGAGGGTGATGACCTGAAGATTTTTCAATGGAATTTTATATATATATATATATATATATATATATATATATATATATATATATATATATATATATATATATATATATATATATATATATATATATATATATATATATATATTCAAAATAAATAGAAATAGTCTCTTATAAGATGTTTTAGTAACCATTTTATCGAAGGGATACATTCTAATTACCTAGTGTGACGTAATACGGAGTGGGATGAACTTTAATGCTTGTCTAAATGATTGATCAATTCTGTTTGCTGGTTTGAATGAGGTATTGAGTAACAAGTTGCTAATATTCGATATTCAAATAA
>NC_090730.1:14383895-14393895 GCF_036898095.1 Palaemon carinicauda
TTTCATATCTATTTTGGGCCAGGGATTGAAAAGTACTTTAAACTGCACGTTCCATCAATTAACCTTTATTGCTTGATTGCAGGTACAGAAGGCTCTATGTCAACGCTGATTCTTGCCCAATGAGATGAAGGGTTAAAGGATATAACAGCCTGTTGTATCAATTTATGTTTGGACCAACCAAGCAGAAGGATTAATTTCTAATACTTAAATAACGTCCCTAGTATTGAAACAAAAGTCAAATATCCTTGAACCTCATTATAATTTTTTATCTCTTTCAAGATAATTTTCACTCACCACTTAACCTGAGGCGATGTTGCTTAACTACTGAAGAATTTAACGCCGAGAAAGCTATTATATAATTTGTTTTTAACTTTTATTCCTATCGTGTGAGGTGTCACAGTTCAAGCCTCTCATTTCTTTTTGCTTTTTCCTCGTGGCATTGAGTGACATTGATCCCAATGCCTGGACTATTGCTGTAAATACCATTCGTCCATCTATCAATCTATCCGAAGGAGATGAAGAGGAAATCTTTTTCTGGATTTACTCTTGTTTAAAGGTTTAAAGGCCGCCCATAAATGGCAGAGGCAATGGGCAGTGACATTGCCCAATCAAGCAGGACAATGCTCTAGAGACTGACAATATATATATATATATATATATATATATATATATATATATATATATATATATATATATATATATATGTGTGTGTGTGTGTATATATATATATATATATATATATATATGTGTGTGTATATATATATGTGTGTGTGTGTGTGTGTGTGTGTGGGTGTGTGTGTGTTTATGATCAGCGCCCAAGCCCCTCTCCACCCAATCTAGGAACAAGGAAGGCCAGGCAATGGCTGTTGATGACTCAGCAGATAGACCTATAGGCTCCCCCAAATCCCCCATCCTTAGCTCACAAGGATGGTGAAGTTGCAGCGACCAAAGGAATAATTGAATTTGAGCGGGACTCGAACCCCTGTCTGGCGATCACCACTCAGAAACATTACCACGTAGGCCACCAGAGAAAAGATATTTTCTCGACTTCAGAAAAAAAAAAATACTACGAAATTATGCCAAATTTAACTAAGATTTCCTTGTGACTTTTATACTAAAGACCTCGATCCTGAGTTATTACTTGGTTAGAATCAATCACTTAAAGCTTAATCTTCAGGATACCAAGAGTTCCTTCATGCCATGCGTCATAGCTAAGTTCTAAATGATTAGTATTTTCTTTACCTTATAACCACAGAAATTATTTGACAATGTCCATTGTCAGAGCTTTATCTAAGTCCGTTCTTGGTTTAGACCAAAGCCGGAACAAAATCCAAAATTTAATATGTTTTTGCTCCACAGTCGAAATTTCCGGGGAGTTAAGGCAACATGAACCAATACTGTGTTAAGTCTCTCTTTTAGGTATTTTTTATCATAGATGGTTCTACTACTACTACTACTACTACAACTACTGACAATAATAATAATAATAATAATAATAATAATAATAATAATATCCAAGCCTAGGGCACATAGACGATAACTTTTCGAAACATAAACATCATGGTTGGTTTTACTACTACTACTACTACTACTACTACTACTACTACTACTAATAATAATAATAATAATAATATCCCCCTAGGTATAAAGACGATAACTTTTCGAAACAAACATCCACAAGATTATTTATTTTTTGGTAAGCAGAAAGTCAGCCAGACAGAAAATCTAACATGAGCAATGGTACAAATTGTGTCAATAACTATAAGAATAATGACGACTATCATAAGAACAACATCTCTAGAATGTTTTAAGCAACACGACGTAAAGTCCATCCAAATAAAGCCAAAATCAAAGAAAGATACAGTGAATTATTTCAGATACAGGAGGGATATTACAATGTCTTCGTCTGTTCCTTAGCTATGAACGAGAGGGGAAGGGTTTATTATTATTATTATTATTATTATTATTATTATTATTATTATTATTATTATTATTATTATTATTATTATTATTATTATTATCATTATTATTAGCTAATCAGTTCGTATGCGAGCGTTGGTGTTTACTTTAGGAAAAATAGGTTGTTTATTTATTTGATTTCATTGTCAGTTGGGGTAGATGGTAGGCTAAAATACCCAATCTCTGGCATTTAAAGGTTTGCGGAACAATTTTTTATGTTACCTTTCTTGGGTCATCACAACAAAAATCACAAAAATAGTAATAACTATTTACTAATAATAATAATAATAATAATAATAATAATAATAATAATAATGCCATTAATACTACTAATTCTATTATTATTATTATTATTATTATTATTATTATTATTATTATTATTATTATTATTATTATTATTATTACTCCTAGTGTTCACTTTAAGTTCTCATCTTTGAATTTAGCACAAAAAAAAAAAAAAAAAAAATAGTCATCGACCAATATTGACAACTGACAACCTTCAGCATCGGCGTAACTAGTCTTAATGACACTTAATTGGTAACTGCTGCCACACCCACCTCTTCACTCTGTTGATGCACAGCACGTGTTCAATGTGATGGGATGGAGTTTTGTTCAGCTGATGTCTTGGCAACCGAAATTGTTCAGAGTTACAAACGGCATTCAAACCTTGGCAAAATTTGACGTTATTGTTCAATCCCCTTAACTAGGTAGTAGGTTGGCCAGGGCACCACCCATCCGTTGAAATACTACCGCTATAGAGTTATGGGGTCCTTTGACTGGCCAGACAGTACTACATTGGATCCTTTTCTCTGATTACGGTTCACTTTCCCTTTACCTACACATACATTAAATAGCCTGGCCCATTCTTTACAGATTCTCCTGTCCTCATACACCTGACAACACTGAGATTACTAAACAATTCTTCTTCACCCAAGGGGTTAACTACTGGGCTGTAATTGTCAGTGGCTACTTTCCTCTTGGCAAAGGTAGAAGAGACTTTGGCTTTGGTAAGCAGCTGTTCTAGCAGAAGGACACTCCAAAATCAAACCGTTGTTCTCTAGTCTTACGGTAGTGCCATAGCCTCTGTACCATGGTCTTCCACTGTCTTGGGGTAGAGTTCTCTTGCTTGAGGGTACACTCGGGCACACTATTCTATCTTATTTCTCTTCCTCTTGTTTTGTTAAGTTTCTATAGTTTATATAGAAAATATTCATTTTAATGTTGTCACTGTTCTTAAAATATTTTATTTTTCCTTGTTTCCTTTCCTCATTGGGGTATTTTCCCTTTTGGGGCCCCTGGGCTTATAGCCTCCTGCTTTTTCAACTAGGGCTGTCGCTTAGCAAGTATTAATGATAATAATAGAAACGCAAAAGGGTAGAATGTTAAGCTGCGTTTAATATAAAAATTAATAAATTCGACGTTCCTGCCTGGTGATTTGCTGGATTGGGGTTCGAGTCCTGCTCCAGCTCGAGAGTTTCTTGTAGTGTCTACAACCTTGCCATTCTTGTGGGCTAAGGATAGGGACTTTGAGGGAGCTTATATGTCTACCTGCTGAGTCATCAGCAGCTATTGCTTGGTCCTCCCTGGTCCTAGTTTGGATGGAGAGGGGTCTTAGGCACTGATCATATGTATATATGGTCAGTCTCTTTGGCATTGTCCTGCTAACCAGGGCAATGTCACTGTCCCTTCCCTGTGCCATTCACGAGTGGGCTTTAAACCTTTAAACGAGTAACTGAGAGGTTTGATATCGTGGAAATATTAGAATTCGATAGATTTTAAGCTGGAAATATCTGCCATCTCCGATCGTATTCCGAAGTGATAAAACGATAACGGAAATCGTCAGGCGATAATAGCTGTCAATTGTTTTGAAACTCGTAACGAATATACAGAATTACGGGCGATTCTTCTTCTACCTCGCAAGACTTCAAACGTAAGATCTCAAAGTTTATGATAGATTCTAAAAGTCATAAGGGATAAGCAACATTGATCACTTGAAAATGTTCGATGTCATGGGCTACGTTCAGTTGAGAAATTATTTACAAGGTAATTTTACATGGGCTACGTTCAGTGGCATTAAACTAGCGACGGAAAAGTAATCGGATTAAGCAAAAATTAAAATAGTGATAGCGTGATCAATCACTTTACTATAAGTTTAGCCTTGATAGCTTCAAAATGATCACTTAATTTGCGTCACAGCGCCGATGGTCATCGATACCGAAAGTGGGGTGGGAAAACTTTGATAAGAATAGTAATAAATTGTACCAAAAAAAAAAAAATATAGAGTTAAATGCTTTCCTAAATCAGCAACGTTTATACAGTTCATAATTATCTATAAATCATACACTCTCTATACCGTAACGACAGGTTTTTGTGAGAGGAATTTCATACCTTCATCAGCCGTAACTAGTTCACTCCCTCCCCTACTTCTTTTGCAATTTCACTCTCTCTCTCTCTCTCTCTCTCTCTCTCTCTCTCTCTCTCTCTCTCTCTCTCTCTCTCTCTCTCTCTCTCACACACACACACACACACACACACACACACACACACATATATATATATATATATATATATATATATATATATATATATATATATATATATAATATATATATATATATATATATATATATATATATATATATATATATATATATATATATATATGTAATATTTAGCAAGATATGAACGATTTGTTCATATTTTTATAATTTCCAGTCAGACTCTCATCAATAAAACAACAGCATTCAAATGTCTTATAAAAGATAGGAAATGTCGAGTTTTATTTTAAATCAAAAATTATCTTTCTGTTGTATTTATCATAACCCGAAGCTAGTCTTGTGTCAGCATGGGTTTTCTCTACTGAACAGTCTCTAGGCCCACGGTCTAATGGTGTAGCTTTAATAGGAAGGGAATATTCTACGTTCGTGGGTCTATGCACTTTAATAAGTCCCTCCCCCACCCCCGCTATTTAGTAAGTTTCCAGGAAAAGTCTCCTTTTGGGTGGTGCCAAATATGGATTAAAAATTTGCTAATGAGTCTCTACGGAACCTCATCTGGTTCGCTAGATTTGAGACTGATCATAAGACAGGAGAGTAACTGACTAACTATTCGTTCTTTCCAGGTAAAAAGAAGTCATTAAATCTGTAAATACAAAAGTTAATAAATCTTACTCATTTGCTTTGTGTGAGTAAGCCGCCCTCGAGCGAATTCATGCTCTGGAAAAACCAGTCTATATATATGTAGATCTTGGGAAAACCAGCTGCTTCCTAAGGAAGTCATTAACTCTTAGTCTTTGACCCTGGGTCAATTTTTATTCTTTTACTAAACCGCTTAAGAAAGTGTGCCAGGAAGCGATAACTTAGAATTGGATTTTTTGTTTACGTTGATTATTTCGTCTTATCAAGGTAAATAGACACAACTTGCAGGAAGGAAATGAAGGTCGGATTACAACATGAATATCCAAAGGAACTTATGGGCGTAAACATTGTTTTCCCTTTTTTGTTTTTTTTAGGGACTATCAATTCCAAGCTTTTCATATTCATGAATTGATACTTAATTATACATGATGTGTTAGGATGCATTTATAATGAGGGTACACTATTCTCTTCCTCTTGTTATTTTGAAGTTTTTATAGTTTATATAGGAAAGATCTATTATAATTTTATTATTGTTTTTAAACTTCTCTCGTAGTTTTTCCTTATTTCCTTTCCTCACTGGGCTATTTTCTTTGTTGGAGCCCTTGGGCTTAGAGCATCCTGCTTTTCCAACTAGGGTTGTAGCTTAGCAAGTATTAATAATAATAATAATAATAATAATAATACTTGTTTATATAAACACTTATTCAAACACATGCATTCAGCTACCCGTGCTCGAATATGTTTTTATAAACACTTATTCAAACACATGCATTCAGCTACCCGTGCTCGAGTATACTTGAGGTTAAGAAGGTTTCCAACTTGAATAATCGATTCATCTTTTATTTCACCTAAAAAAGCATTTTATTAATACCTCTATAGAGATCCTCTCCTCTCATGGCCTTGATGAATTATTAACAGAAGAGATAATCTTGTCAAAGACTGTTTGTCTACATCACAAAATTAAAGGTTTCTTATTAAACTTTGACTTGAATACTGTCACTCTTGATGCACTGATTACTATATATATGGATTAATTCATTATTTAGTTCAAACAAAACGAAAACTGTTACTAACCACTTCATCCTATAACTGCTGTATCAAAGATGAACTCCAAATAGAAAAACTATCATAGTCTCTTCATATACTTATAGGCACCCTTTCAGCAGAACGTTTGTCAAACTGACATGTATTGTGCTAATCAAATTCCCTTGTTTAAAATTCACTACACGGACATTCCACCAACCTAGCAAAACTTTACGTAAATGTTGTAAGTCACAAAATCTTTTGATTTTTCTTTTGAACAATAATGCTCCTATAACATGTTACATCATCTGCTCTTCTTCCCCTGTATTCACTGCTCACTTAATTTGTACATCTTCCGTCTGTAAGACAGATAAAAAATGATTGATAGTGGAAGACAAAGGTTGTTTTTGGAGGAAGAAAAAAGGCCGCGAATTTTGTTTGCTATGAAAAAACTTATTTAAGAAGTCATAGAGGAAAAACAATAAAGGTCCATGGGACATACAGAAACCGGGGAAAAGCTCATGATCATTTTAGATACAAATGCAATTTGGAAGGTTTTAGGGATTATAGTCTTTTTAAGAATGTGAAATTTTCCTTGTTAATATTTAGACTGTGAAGATTAGTTAGGCTTAGAGATGGATCTAAGACAATGGTGCATTCTTCTTATGGCTAATTAATAGTTCCGGGGATAGAATAGAAAGGAAAGTTTTGGAATTGACAGAAAAACTGAGTTTGCAATAGCTGATACCAAGTGATGATAGTGAAGAGAGGCTCCATGGAGTACGTGGTGAAAGAGTTTAGAAATGTTTACACGATGAGAAAACTGAAAACAAACGTTTGCAAGGGTAAGTTCACGAAGGTATATGGAATCCAGGACCAATGAACAACGAATGTTAGTATAGATGATGAAAGGATAGTAGCCGGTGAGTGTTTATGTATTTGTAAGTAAATGTAAGAAATGGTGATATGATAAGAAAACAGATGATTCACAGAATATGTGAAGGTAGAGAGGTAACAGGTAACAGATGTTTTGAGAGTGAGAAAAAGAACACCTTTAGAAGCAATTAATGGAGTGTAAAAGATCTGTTAATGAAAGTGAGGGTAGGAATATATGACTGCGAACAGAAGCTTGGATAAATTATCTGTGTACTACATGGAATAAGGATAGCTGAAGGATGGTTGGGACGGGACTTCTAGACCCAGTCAAGCTCGATAGTTTCTAGTAGTGTCTGCAATTTCACCATCCTTGTAAACTAGGGATGGAGAGTTTGGGGAAGCCTATAGGTCTACCCGCTGAGTCATCAGCAGCATTTGCAGGAGCCTTTAAGTCTACCTGCTGAGCCATCAGCAGCCACTGCCTGTTCCCAGCTTAACGGAGAGGGGAAAAGGGGCTTGGGCACTTATCATAGGCACAGTATATATGGTCAGTCCTGTCCCTTGGCCTTAACCATTCATAAGTGACCTTTAAACCTGTAGATAATTTGGATGAGATAAGGTGAAGACTGACCTGGTATCTCCTAAAAGTGAGATCACGATTGGAAGATACTTTTAAGGAGTGTAGTATTTGTTTAGGTGTTGGCATCTGCTGATAAACTTTCCGTATCTGATACGGCCTATATTGGTAACGTTTATACGTACATGATTTGGTTGTTAAAAGATGGATGAGATATTATCTATATCGTATCTGGAGCCACCTATTATTAGGAGAAACGGATTATTAGTTAATATATATACAGTATATATATATATATATATGTATATATATATATTTATATATATATATATATATATATATATATATATATATATATATTTATATATATATACACAGTGTATATATACATATATATATATATATATATATATATATATATATATATATATATATATATATATATATATATATATATATACATATGTATATGTATATATATACATACACACACACACACACACACACATATATATATATATATATATATATATATATATATATATATATATATATATATATATATATATATATATATATTAGTTTAGAAGACTTTTACTCACCAAGTAATTAAACGGAGATTACAAAGGTTTTAAGTTTCCAAAATGATAAAAGGACTGAAGAAAGCAGCTAAAAATATCACTACTGAAACCTTACTTCGCATCATACTAAACTTGAATCGAAAGTACTTCCATTCATACAATAATAACATTTCATATAAAACAGATTTTCAAAATTCAGTGAAGTACTTTGCTTAGCCTTTGATTGTTTAAGGGTTCACCAAGATTACAACAGTGTATAAAATATAACGAATAGATAGTTAATAAATATCTTTATTTATATTCTTGACTTTTAATTGCAGTTTCTTTTTTTTTACTTCTCGTTTTTTACGTAAAAAAAAACTCCCATTCAGAATGGACTGGTTCTGTTCCCGGATCCCAATCAGTTAGCCAATGCTTCTTAATATAAATGATGGCAATATACTCGCATTAATAATTTCATCCTCGGGATGTCCCCTGTATGGGCGGTGTCACCGTAACGATAAATAATTACCATTAATCAACCGGTTGGCAATATTGTTGCATCAACAATTATTTCAAGAGTAATTGGACAGTTACCCTCTTATTTTTGTCCCGAAAATATAAAACTAGGCCATCAATTTTTTTTTTTTTTTTAGAATAAAGGAAAAATCCAAACACTTCTATAAACATTCTGAAAATGGACAAAATTACTGGAAATCTTTTTTGACGAAAATAAGTCGGCAAATTTAAAAAAATTCTGAAAAAAAAAAGGAAAACTGAAATTTTTTCTATAAACATCTAGAAAATGGACAAAATTACTGAAAATCTTTTTGACTATATAAGACCGCAAATTAATCCCCCACCAAAAAAAAACAAAACAAGGAAAACTCAAAACATTTTTTATAAACATCCTGAAATTGGACAAAATGACTGGAAACCTTTTTGACTAAAATAAGTCCGCAAATTAAAAAAAAATCTAAAAAAAGGCAAACTCAAAACACTTTACATAAACATCCTGAAAATGGACAAAATTACTAAAAAAAAAAAAAAAAAAAGGAAAACTCATTTTTTTATAAACATCCTAAAAATGGACAAAATTACTGTAAAACTTTCAGGTGACCAAAATAACTCCGCAAATTTTCGAAAATATCTAGAAAAAATAGTGTAAACAATCAGATTGAAGGAAAAGCAACACAGCAGGATGTCAAACAGGAAGCAACAAAGCAAACAGACACCGGAGGGAAAACACAACAAGGCCATTTTAGTTAACTGATGGAAGTAATGAATTTAATCACAATGCATCACCTTTCCACCTGCATCCGAGAGAGCATCTAGTCCGTTGACAACAAGCATTTTATTCGCTTGGGATATTATTATTATTATTATTATTATTATTATTACCTGCTAAGCTACAACCCTAGTCGGAAAAGCAGGATGCTTTACGCCCAGGGGTTCCAACAGAAAAAAATAGCCCAGTGAGGAGAGGAAACAAGGAAAAATAAAATATCTTATTTTATTTTTTGAGGCTTGAAATTGTTATTCCGATTTCAAGATTGTGAAGTTTACCAAGGATTATTTCAATAGAATCTAATCGTCAGATTTAATGAAACAATGGAACTAGTTTTCCTTTGATCGATAAGGACAACAATAGATATAGACTAATCTAGATTCTATTCAAAAGTAACATTAACTGATAATGAAAACAATGTTACTTATAAGTAGGGATTCCCTTATACAGTACACATAACATTGATATAACAGAAACCTTTCAGTTCGAAGTAGACGAACGAAAAAAAAAAATGAAGCACTAATCTAAACAGTGACGTCACTCGTTGAATCAGTCATTACTAAGTGTGTGGCGTGATTCA
>NC_090730.1:14401395-14436395 GCF_036898095.1 Palaemon carinicauda
TGATTAATAAACAGTTTTCTAATTTTCCTTATTCCACTCTTATTATCTTTGGCTCTTATCCATATTATCCTTATTCCTTTCGAATTTGCTACCTTCCTACATATTCTTATCCATAGCAAGTTAGCTTCTTATCTGTTCTCATCCTACTAGCCTTTTTACAAGGCTATATCTATCCCCTACATATTATTTTTTGTCTGGTCGATCCCAGCTCCTCTTTCTGTCATTCCATATTCAAGTTTCTTTTGTTATGTCTTGCCATGTATTATTTGTCCTTCTTTTCATACTCGTCCCCTTAAAGAGCGTTCAATTTCACTTTTGACATTTAATCTTATCACATCATTTCTTACTAGATTTTTTTAAGTAAAACGTTATGCCGTCGATTCTCTCTTGAGAAATACTTCTCGTTTGTGGCATTAACTCTCCTTAGGGACACAATTATTGCTCGACATTAACTAACTCGAAACCATTTCGTTTTTCATTAAAGGGGATTTCATAGCTTTCATCTGGGCTACGGGCGCCGCTTCTCCTCACCCCTTCTTGTTTTATTCAAGGCTGGGCTAGATACAGATAGCAGGCTGTACATTCCACAGGCTTGTGTCCCAAAGATAACCAGCTGTTTAGATCTATTGAAATTTTATGGTTAGGCTACAGCACATCACGGTAATCAGAAAAAAAAAAAAAAAAAAAAACACGATAAGGTAAAATAAGTGATAGATATGCCATGGATCTATTAGCTAATAAATTCCTTGAAACGTAGATGATGGGAGCCATGTTAATACGGACCAAATCAACACGAGATAAATCACTTGAGGACGATAAAATCCTACAGTTTTCTTCCACTTAACTTTTGGTGAAGTATATACTCCACCGTATTTGTTTTAAAGGTTCGCTGGCTGGAGAACATCTCCAAAAGAAGTCTCTCTCTCTCTCTCTCTCTCTCTCTCTCTCTCTCTCTCTCTCTCTCTCTCTCTCTCTCTCATATATATATATATATATATATATATATATATATATATATATATATATATATATATATATACACATATATGTAATAGGCATATATGTATATATATATATATATATATATATATATATATATATATAATTGTATATATTATATATATGCACACATATATGTATATATATATACATATATGCGTGTATATATATGTGTATATATATATAATGTGTGTATTTATATGTTTATATGTATATATACACATATATAATATATACCGTATATATATATTTGCATATATATATCTATATATCTATCTGTCTATCTATCTCTCTATCTATGTATGTGTGTATGTATAATTAATACTTACAAGTTATATAACCCTTCCTCGTATCTTATTTTATTACCTGTCCGTAATAGGAAACAGCTGTGTTCCTGAAACAACGTTATGATTTATACTGATTTGGTATGATTATAGTCAACCTACACCAGAGAGAGAGAGAGAGAGAGAGAGAGAGAGAGAGAGAGAGAGAGAGAGAGAGAGAGAGAGAGAGAGAGAGAGAGCATTTTCCCCACCCGTTATAATTACAACACGTCATGATGAATCCTCGACTTCAACCTGTGTTTACGTTCAGGACGGCCTTCGAACAATTAAAGCAGACCCGTTTTAAGCGGAAGACTTTATTCGAGCTGTAGAGGAGGAGGAGGAGGAGGTGGAGGTGGAGGAGGAAGAAGAGGAGGAGGCTGAGGCTAGGACAGAGGCATCACATCTCAGTCCATCAATTATTCTTTGCTCGCAAATCGACGGCATTGGTAGTCGGCGCTAGTCGAAGCATCGTCGCTTGAGGCAAGACCAAAAATTGAACGACGGCTCATGACGGGGTCGTCTAGTTTTGCCAATTGTACATGGAATTTCTTACTGATTGATAGCGTATTGCTAAATTTGATAAGGTTTCTTTATTCTACTACTCACAGAGAGAGAGAGAGAGAGAGAGAGAGAGAGAGAGAGAGAGAGAGATCCCCTTCACTCAGAATTTTTACTAAGTTCTTTGCTATATGACTAAAATTCTACTATTCAGAGAGAGAGAGAGAGAGAGAGAGAGAGAGAGAGAGAGAGAGAGAGAGAGAGAGAGAGAGAGGTCCCCTTCACTCAGAAATTTTACTAAATTCTTTGCTATATGACTAAAAATCTACTATTCAGAGAGAGAGAGAGAGAGAGAGAGAGAGAGAGAGAGAGAGAGAGAGAGAGAGAGAGAGGGTGGTCCCCTTCACTCTGAATTTTCAATCAGTTCTTTGCTATATGACTAAAATTTTCGCTCTTAGCGTGTATGTTGAATACTTTTTATGCATATACAACAATGCTCAAAATATAGTTAATAAGAGGTTTTAGTGCCTCGGAATATTAGTTAACACCAATATATAAATTCATAGTCTTATTTTTCTCATTTTGCAACGTTAAAACTCCTGAAAAAATACGTTTTAATCCCAACCTTCATTGCACAACGAGTATCGTCCTTTCAGATGTTAATTACCTTTAAGCAATAAACATACGTTGCAAACGGTTAACTAGAACGTAGCGTGACTTTTGAGTCAAATAAAAAACTATCGTACACTGTTTACAGAAGTTTTCCCAAGGACAGTTTACACCTACATAAAGCTGGTTCAGTTTTTTCTCATCATCACGTGGCTCTAATGAACGTGAGGTTGCATGGAATTTGTTTGATGTAGGAAACGCAATGAAAATTATTTACAGAATTCGGACAAGGGTGTTCGATACCGATGTAAAAAATAGCCTAATTCAGGGTCATCCTCTGGATTATTGCATGACGACGGTAGATAAAATATTGGTATGACATTCGTAGCAAAATAAACTAACTTTGCAATATTTACAAATCAGCAACAATAACAGCAATGATCATATGTTCCTGATATTTGAAGAATCCCTCATATGGTCTTTTTGGGCTTATTATCAGCTGATAATAATAATAATAATAATAATAATAATAATAATAATAATGCTGCATTGCTGTTTTTTTCATATTTTTATCTCTTACGTAATACAAGGCTGCGTTACTATTCTGCTTATGTCGCACACAGCTTTTGGGGAATGTCCAGGTTTCACTGTTTGGTACAACAGAAGAATATCATTATCTCTTTTATTGACCGTTTTCTTGTAAGAATGGTTCTAGACACACATACACACACAAATGAAAACGCACTAACAACCATGCAAATATTCGTATTCATATGTATGTGGGAAATCTTTGGAACACGTGACGTTTTAATATTTTCAAATATTAAGCCATAAATCATCAACATCATCATCTTCTCCTACGGCTATTGACGCAAAGGGCCTCGAGTAGATTTCGCCAGTCTTCTCTATCTTGAGCTTCTAATTCAATATTTCTCCTATCACCATCTCTTACATCGCGCTTCATACTCCTCAGCCATGTAGGTCTGGGTCTTCACACTCTTCTAGCCCACGGATATTGAATTTACTATACTTTCGGCAACTGGTTTGACGGGTAATGGTAAACGTGAGGCTCGTGAAGCCAATGGAACGAGTGATACTCAAAACTGCATTTAGTTTCCTTCAAAAGAAAATGCGTCAGACGTTCCTAATTTCAGGCTTTTAAATAATAGAGGGAAATAAATTCTGCATCGTTCTTTTGATGATAAGGTAATTAAAAATGAAGATTCCATAGTTAAATCTATATGAATAAAACGAAAAACAAACCAAAAGTATTGAGTATTTCGTGCGATGCGCAAATCAAATGAGCGGATATAAAAATTGGTAAAAAACATTCTACATTATCAATCCTTTCCAAGATATTTGAGCGACAGTCGGTCTAGATACTGTTGATATATTTTGCAACATATGCATACGCAGTATATAGAATTATACTTCCACTGATGTCACATGAATAAGAACACGTCTGAGGCCTTTGTCTTTTAGTGGACTAGAAACGGTTGCATTGTTGTTATTGATGGGAATAAACGACGTAAGGTTTATAAAGACTGGAGAAGTGGACACGTTCTAATAATTTCAGTGATAAAAGAGAGTAGAATTATTGCCATTTCCTAATCAATCAGAAGTAATTTCAAATACTTTTTTTACCCTTCTGCACCTAAGCCTCGAGTTTCTATTGTTTTTTAGGGCCTAATTTGCATAGAACAACAAAAGATACCATCGTTACGGACGCGAATGGGAGTAAGCGTGCGTGTTTTCATTAGCTCTCGCATGCTATTCTTTCTGAAAGGTTGTTAACCTGAAAGATATCGTGTCAAATCAACTGAACTAATAGTTTTGTTGAACGATTTTCATCCAAGTTCACCCAGGTAACTATTTTTATTGTTGTTGTTAATTCTCCATTTATATAGTTTTTATTGTTTCCTGCCATTCGAATTTCTATTTATTTCCGATTTTTCTCTTAATCTATTTTTATCTCTTACATTTACAGTGTGATTATATTTTTTATTCATTAAACGGGCCAGCTTTGTAGATTCGACTTTGACTCATTGGGCTGGTAAATCTCCGCTTTTTTAATAATAACAATTCTGCTATTATATAGTAAAGAGATAATAATAATAATCCTGTCAATATATCTGAGAGAATTTGTCTTTTTCATCTACTTCTTAAGATATGTAACAATATAACGGCGGAAGTTTTAGAATTAGAGGGTTAGAGAATACAAGAATGCATACCAGATAACAGACGTAGGAGTAATATAATTAAAGGGGCTTTCGTGTTGCTTATATGCTTCGGTGCACAAGTCAGATATTAAGTAACGCTGGTTTTAAATGGGGTGATTAATTGAGAATACAATATCTAGCATAGGGCTTGATGGGAAAAAGATTTGTTTGTCTCTGAAGCTACTCTTTTTTTTTTATTAAAGGGAAATTGCTTTAAACTAGAAAAAAATAAATAAAGGTGTGTCTTATTAGCTCTTATAAAAATCGTATTTATACCGTTTTGGAATTATTATAATAGCAAGCCTCGCACTAACTGCATCAATGGTTATAGCCCAGATACAAAGTGTTAATACCTGCTTATAATTACATGCTGGGCCACATTTGGCCCCGAAAAAAATTCATTCCTTAAACTAGAATTACCTAATGTAAAAGATGTGGCAACGCCGCTCATAAATGATGGAAGGTAAATATGACAGCGAGTCTAAATCTCCTCCAAGCCTCAACCTTTAATACTGATTTATAGAACGAATTATCTAAACTACAGAGTGTTCCTAAATATAACTAATTGGCTTTGCCTTATTCAATCCAAATCCATCATATGTACTTTTGTCTCGTTCCTTTTTAAAATTTCCAAGTATCAACTAAGTTTCACACACCTGGGTAACGGGTTCTAAGCTACCTCTTATTTTGTTCATGTGATCACACCGACTGCTGAGCTATCTAGATGGGATAGACCGCCTCCTACAAGAAGGAAGGCTTTAGTTTTGGCTCTATGCGATTTTTTTATTTTTACATGGGTGGGGCATTTTGTGACATTTTATGATTAAATCTCTCTCTCTCTCTCTCTCTCTCTCTCTCTCTCTCTCTCTCTCTCTCTCTCTCTCTCTAAAAATAAGAGGCTTATAGAACATTTGTATTTGTACCAAGATCAGAATTTTTTCTCCAGGCGGGGAAGACACGCCTACCTAAAGAGATACAGCGAAATTTACGGTAAAAAATATTAATGATTCGCATTTACTTTCAGATTACCGAAGTCTTAACGGAGGAGAACAACGTGGTGGAAGTTTCGTCTCCCGTAACGGTCTGCGGAGACCTGCACGGACAATTCTACGATCTCATGGAGCTGTTCAAAGTGGCAGGGGAACCTCCGCACGTCAATTATCTCTTCATGGGGGATTACGTCGACAGAGGATATTTCTCCGTGGTGGTTGTTTCCCTCTTGCTCGCACTCAAGGTAAGAGAGAGAGAGAGAGAGAGAGAGAGAGAGAGAGAGAGAGAGAGAGAGAGAGAGAGAGAGAGAGAGAGAGAGAGAGAAATTTCCTTTTGGCTACTGACTTTGTCATTCTCCCGAAATCAAAATTCTAAGCACAAAAATTAGAGGAATCATGGAATACTGTAAATCTATTTTTAGATACATCATCGATAGTTAATCTATTTGGTCGATGATAACAAAAGTCATCATCTTTTGTTCTTCTAATTTTCGACTGTAAAAATATTGATTTACTTATACTTACAAGGCTGATACTACCAAATGATTCTTAATTATGTAATTCACTTTTATTTTACAAGGAAACCATTTAAATTTTATTTTATAACTATTGATATAGACTTCTGTTCAATGATAATATCTATGTATTGGAAAGTATTTTTCAATGAGTATATCATATTTTCCTCTAAAAGACAGTTGAAACAACTGAGAGACCTAAAACAACGCTTATCATCTTGAACTAACATTTCCTCAACGTTATCCTTTCTCTCTATCAACCAAACAGCTAAAACATCCTCAAAGAGTCACTCTTTTGAGAGGAAACCACGAGTGCCGCCAGTCGACCCAGGTCTACGGCTTCTACGACGAGTGCCTCAGCATCTACCACACTTCAGAGGCTTGGGCCCAGTTCATGAACGTCTTCGACTGCTTACCCTTGACGGCACTCGTCGACAACAAAATCCTTTGCATGCATGGGGGTCTATCGCCCTCCTTGGATTCGGTGGACCACATCCGGGTGCTGGACAGATTCCAGGAACTACCGCATGACGGCGCCATGTGCGATTTGTTGTGGTCTGATCCAGACGAAGGAGGGAGAAGACTTGGCTGGAGTCTCAGTGCCAGAGGGGCTGGATACATGTGGGGTCCGGATGTGTCTAATGATTTCACTTATAGTAAGTATGAAATAATCTATAGTTGGTATGATCTGTTTGAACCTTACTATATTTGAATTAATTATATGAACTTGAATACTAGTCAGGCTGCAACCATAGTTGGATAAGCAAAAAAGTTACAAGCCAAGGGACATACAGTAGCAGGAAAACCAGCTCATAGCGGAAAAGAAATGTTGAAGTAAAGAAAAAAATTAATTAACAAGAAATAAAAAGGATTAAAACTTATTAAAATAAATAACTTTAAATAAATAGGCTACATATAAATTGTAAAACGAGACTTATATCAATCAGCTCAACAGAAAAGTATTTACACTAAGTTTGATTTTTTAAATTCCACTGATTCAGTTATTTGATAGAAAGGATGTTAATTCTATCGAGATCTCATTGAGTGAATTCATCCTAAATCAATATTGTGTCATGGCAGCCCTGATTCTTACTTCTGAGACAGGGGTTTCTTCTTGCTTTTTGTGTGCAATAGAGATTGTTTTAGATTTTTAAAAATACAAGAGGTTTTTAAAACAATAGGAGAATAATTACTAAATAAACAAAGAATCCTTGGAACTTTTTATCAATAGACGCCCAGGTTATTGAACAAAGAAAGGTCGCATTGCGCTTAGAATGTTATACTAAGGTTAGGTTAGGTTAATTATTTCCATGTTGTAAGGATGCAGGTTGGTTTGCTGTGAATGATCAGACGGAAATCTCCCACCATCACCAATCCGTAGAGACCAGCGTGGTGATGAAAGCTGGCCAAATATCAGATATCAATTGACATGTCTGGGCCTGGGGCCTTTATCCTGCAGTGGACTAGAAACGGCCAGATTTGTTGTTGTAACAATATATCAATCTTTTGTCCTGCAGTAGACTAGAAACGGCTGCATTTGTTATTATTATTATTATTACTAGCTAAGCAGAATGCTAAGCCCAAGAGCTCCAACAGGGAAAATAGCTCAGTGAGGAAAGGAAATAAGGAAATAAATAAACTATAGGAGATGTAATGAACAATGTAAAATATTCTAAGAACAGTAACAACATTAAAATAGATATTTCATATATAAACTATAAAAACTTAAAAAAGCAAGAGGAAGAGAAATAAGATAGAAAAGTGTGCTCGAGTGTACCCCCAAGCAAGAAAACTCTAACCCAAGACAGTGGAAGACCATGGTCCAGAGGATATGGCACTATCCAAGACTAGAGAACAATGGTTTGATTTTAGTGTCCTCCTCCTAGAAGAGCTGCTTACCATAGCTAAAGAGTCTCTTATGCCCTAACCAAAATGACAGGAACCATGAGCAATTATAGTGTAGTAGTTAACCTCGTGTGTGAAGAAGAATTGTTTGGTAATATCAGTGTTGTCAGGTGTATGAGGACAAAGGAGAATGTGGAAAGAATAGGACAGACTATTCGGTGTATGTGCAGGCAAATAAAAAATGAGCCATAACCAGAGAGATGGATTCTATGTATTACTGTCTGGCCAGTCAAAGAACCCAATAACTCTCTAGCGGTATTATCTCAATGGGTGGTTGGTGCCCTAGCCAACCTACTACCTATGTTGTTGGTGTGAGAATATATGAAGCTATCTATGTGTAAGTATATGCAAACTATATTACGCAAACTGAGCCATTCTGACGACTCTGTTCGATCTGCAGGTAACGACTTGGAATGCGTCTCGAGAGCGCACCAGATGCAGGACGCCGGGTACACCTGGTGTCACGACGACAAAATAGTCACCGTCTTCTCTGCGCCCAATTACTGCTACAGGTGCGGTAACCTCGCCGGGTACATGGTGGTCGATAACGGATGCAAAAAGTGGTAAGTTATTATTAAAATTACCAAAACTATTATCATTAAAATTATTATTATTGGAATTATTATCATTAAAATTATAATAATTATAATGATTATCAAAATTATTAATTTTTAGGTGTTTTTTTTTTTTTTTTTTTTTTTTTTTTTTTTTTTTTTTTATACAAGATCACGCTCTCTATATACTGCCAAATTATGCAAATCTATTGTTTTCTTCTAAAACGTCTTCATTATTTAAAAGAATTCGCCACATGAGAAACGAATTGAAATTATGAAAAGCTATAGAATTATATATATGTATATATATATATATATATATATATATATATATAAATATATATATATATATATATATAAATATATATATATATATATATATATATATATATATATATATATATATACATATATATATATATATATATATATATATATACACACATATATATATATATATATATATATATACACATATATATATATATATATATATATATATATATATATATATATATATATACATTATTTATATATATATAAGTATATATATATATATATATATATATATACATATATATATATGTATATATACATATATATATATATATATATATATATATATATATATATATATATATATATATATATATATATATATATATATAAAACTAGCATGGTTTCCTCACTAAACGTCCCAGAACTGACTTCGTCAACATAGTCAACCAAACAGAAGTTCGTGATGTCAGCATACATTCGATATATATTCAAAATATATACTAAATTAAAAATGGAGCAATTACTATAGTGTCCATAAAATATAAAATTCACAATAATGAAACGTTTGAGTACCCCTCCATTTTTAATTCAGTATATATTTTTGATATCAAATGTACGCTGACATCACAAACTACTGTTTGGTTGACTATGTTGACGATGTCAGTTCCAGGTCGTTTAGTGAGGAAACCGAGCTATTTTTTTTTTTTTTTTTTTTATAATTCTATAGTTTTTTTATAGTTTTAACTTGTTTCCCATGCAGCGAACTGTTTTAATTTATGAAAAAGTAATAGAGGAAAAGAAAAGCTTTGCATGATTTGGCAGTATATGGAGAGCGTGCTCTTCTAAACCAATACCATTCTTTAAAGTTGTCAAAATTATTATTGACAAAATTATCAAAACTATTATTCGTATTGAAATTATTAGGATTATCAAAATGAGTAAAATTATTAGCAAGTTTTGTTGGATTCTGTCTCGTTTTCTGGTTACCCGATTTGATAAGCTTGTTTTTAGATAATTTCTTCGATCTTGTGAAGTTGTGACAGACCCATTCTAAATGATATTGGTAAACGTCTAGTATGTTATCGTTATCAATTGGTAAATCTACGCTTATCATCAATATGGGGGTGGTGTTTACGTACCCCAGACTGTAATTCAATTCAACAATTCAGTGCTAACTTGATTCATTAATTAATGATAGTTACTGTCATCTATTCTTAAAAAAACAACTGAGAAAATATAGCATAAACGTATGGAGAAATGATAAGTTTAATTGAACATACTTGGTCACACTTAAGGATATTTGTATTTTAACTCCTGATCATTAGAATGTTTACTTTCTCGTTACCTCAAAAACAATTATTCATCGTCATTGTTTGTGTCCCCGTATGAAGTGAACAGTCCATCTGTATTACAAATGATTAAGACCTCTTGATAGCACAGCGACATAACAATGTTTCTATCGCGTTCGATAAGATAAGAGTCCGGCTCTTATCAGTGTCCTTCATAACAGAAATTGCTGATAACTGAAGGCACCTCACGTAGCATTCTGTGCTGTCTGATTCAACTACTTGTTTTTCTCGGAAGAGAATCTTGTCTTGTTTTTAATTAGTTCAGATTAATGATTCCAATAGGTTTAAACCATATTCTAGCTATCTTGGTGTCAAGATGATTAATGGGATTTATTTCAAATTTGTTTGTTAGTTTCTCTTCGGTTTTCCATGTCTTTGAAGGTTACATATTTCCACTAATTAGGAGATAATATTTGAACTATGTAGCTGATAAAGTTAGAGGATAGTTAGTTATTCAGTAATATATAAAGTCTAACTTTATCTCCTTCAGATTGTTTAATTAAGAAAAACTCGAGAAATTTAATCAAACGAGAGAGCAGTCCTTAGCAATTGTTGATTTCGTTTTTATTGATTAATATGAACTGAATTTGATGGTCTTTTCTTCTGGAAATTGAGCAACACAAACAAACTCCAAGAAGACATTGTTCCCAATTTCAAACTATTATAAACAATTTATTTATACAGTAATCTTTTGATAATTCATTCTATCCAGAAGCAGATTTTGCACTTCATTAGTTCCAACGTAATTTAAGAGACAAAACTTGGAATGCAATTTAATTCATAAGTGAATTCAGTTTGAAATGACCTGAACAAATCAACATCCCTATAAAATACACAGGCAAAGTTTAGATTCCAAGTTTCCAAGTCCCAAAACTTCATTAACAGCTGAAGTATTCTAAAAATAGAACATGGCTGTACTTGAAAGTGTAATCTATCTTTCATCAGTTAAAATTTTGCAACAAGAATTTTATCTAAGCGATAGAAATAAAAGCTACTGATTTCAGTCACTAACCTATCTCTCTTTTTTCAGTTATACATTCGAAGCAGCACCTCGGGACAGAACGACGATGATTAGCAAAAATGTTATAAGTTACTTCTTCTAGAGTCATTCCAGGCCATTCCTGGATAAATGTTTTGAATGATTTGGCATCGGGAGTCAACGGATGTTGTTCTCAGATATACAAGATATACCAGAGGCTCTTGATGCTCCGTCAACGTTTGTAAACAAAAGTTAATCTAACAAAGGCACACTTTTTTTTTTTTTATTTGTATGCCGCCATGGCTTCTCTACAGGTGAATCTTTAAAATACAAATGATTAGATTCAAGAGAAGCATCCAGGAAAATCTAACGGAAATTATGTGGGAAACCATTCCTGCGGGAAGTGAAAAACCCGCTCATCTAATGTGAAGACTATAGCAATCCGTGTTTCGCGGGGAGTGTGGATAAAGTACATGATACTTTTACTCATTCAATACAAATATTTGATATTATTACAGCATATTCATCCCAAAATAACTAATTAAATTATGGAATTCCATTTCGTCCCATCAACTCTGCTTACGATCTTAGAGAAATTAATCTCTGAGAGGTGACAAGGGGTCTTCCCTCACCAAGGGAACCTGTTGGTATTTTGGCTGAAAATCTAATCAAGATATTTTAGTAGGTGATTATTAGACTCTTGTGAAAGTACCACTCAATTTTAGATATTCTCAAGTGTTCATGAGAGCTGATAAGGATACGGCATTATTCATAGACTTTTCATGATCATTTTTTGAGTGTGCTTTGTATAGCTTGAATGCGAGTAGAATTTGATGTAAAAAGATTAATATTTTTCTAATGTAAATGATATCCGTGTTTGTAGATAATCCTTTCATTCTGACTGCAATGTGGTTCATGGGAAGTAAATTCATAGATAACAATACTTCCTTTTCTTGATCACCACTTGCAAGAAATTTCCCTCTCCTAGAAAATATTGTTTTTTTTTTACACTTTTTGCTTTATTTACCACCGCATATTCAATCAGATATAATTAACCATATCTGCTGTAACTAATTATTTTTCCGGTTGATTAGAAATCACTTGTTCATTGTTTAATCATTTAGAACCATAAAAGGAGTCGCTGGTACGATTCTGTTACGAAACCAGGGTTTAAACTCGAGCATGTGTCTTGTGGCCATTACCTTGAATGCTGCTGTTTTTTACCTAAGATTACCTTAAAAAAAATTCCAATTTCCTTTAATTTTAAGCTAGTAAAACCAAAATTACCTTAGAATTACCTTGAAGCCATGTAAATTACCTCATACTAAGGTAATTACCTTAAAAGTTTAAACTCTGCTTAGGACACTGACTGAATAAGGTTTTCTTAACTGATTTGTTTGTTTACAAAATAGTGTAATTTTGATGACGCGTGGAGTTAGTTTGATTTGTACCTTCGAATGTTTGAAAAACAAATTAATGTTTTTTTTTTTTTCAAACGACAATGTTAAGTTTCAATCATTTATAATTTGGACATAGATTACGTTTAAAAGGACAATTGCTTTCCCAACAGACGAAAAATATAAGCTTTCCATTTTATAAGGAATCTGTGGAAATGAGGTAGTCCAGATATCTTTTTATTTTTCTTATTATGATAATTCAATGTGATAGATTTTCATTTTCTTTACTACATCATTCCTTTCTATTATTCATTGAAAGCTTTTATTTTTTATCGTTATGAAATTTTCAGAACCATTTTTTATTATAGATATTTTCCTATTTATTCAGAAAAATATTTTCGATTTTTTCTTAAGAGATCTTTCTCTCTAGTTTTGATTTGAAGATCTTTTTAAAGATTTGTCACTGCTCATATAACCAGGGGCTGAAGTCTGAAGTCTGTGATTTCAGATTTTGATAAATGTATTTTATTTTGTGTAAAACTATTAATCGCTTTATATTAAAATGAGCTCAATGCATTATTGTGAAAATGAAATACTAGCTCTTTTTCACTTACTGACGAAAAGTAAGATCTAGAATAAAAGATTAAGTTTGCAGTTTTTTTTCCTTCATTTGTCCTAAAGGATTCTGTGCCAAGCTGGAATAAAATGCATTTCTCTCTCTCTCTCTCTCTCTCTCTCTCTCTCTCTCTCTCTCTCTCTCTCTCTCTCTCTCTCTCTCTCGCCAGAAGATTCTTCAGAGGTAAAATCTTATGAAATATCTGTATCTAATTTTCTCTTCCTCTTTCTTTATAACCTCATGGAGTAGTGGTAACACACATAGCTGGCAATCTGAGTGGCCCGTGTTTTGGATATTGGACTGGACGAAAAGGGACAAATGCCCTGTTCCCTGAAATCCAGTTTCTTTCTACTCACTTAACGAACCGGATTATGTACCTAGTAGTTAGTCAACTGATGTGGATCGTAAGTATTTTGTGGAGAGAGAGAGAGAGAGAGAGAGAGAGAGAGAGAGAGAGAGAGAGAGAGAGAGAGAGAGAGAGAGAGAAGGCTCGAGTTCACTTAAGGTTCTTTTATTCTCTCATTATGTTAACGGGCTCCTTCAAAGTTAAGTTTTCATGGAGTCTCTCTCTCTCTCTCTCTCTCTCTCTCTCTCTCTCTCTCTCTCTCTCTCTCTCTCTCACACACACAGTAAATGAATATGTAGTAAAATTCTTTCAAAAATATCAATATACTGTATGCTACAATGAATCCAACTTGCATTGGCAATCTATTCCTAAAATACATACCTCAGTCTTTGAGAACGTATTGTATTAACCGGCTGAAACTTATAAAGGTAAAAATGCACCAGGACCTTATGTTTGTAAGAACTGTTGTGTTAGCTAAAACTATTTATTCTTTTTTTCAAAACACTTTGTTTTCACTGATATGTATATTAGCTGAAACAGTATAAAAAATGGAAATATTTGCAAACTTTGTCTCTGGAACAGTTATATCAGTCAAAACCGCTTGAAGATTCGAAACTTTTGACATTCTGATGGTTTCAGTGACGAACACGTCAACTGAAAAATAATCAAAATCCGTAAGTGATGGTAGTAATTTTTATCAACATGCTATCAGCTTTATAACTTTATTGATTTATAAATACCTGAAAGCATTGGTTATGGTAATAGCTTACAGGTCTTTCAGTAAACCACTTTGTTTTTAGGGCTTAATACTCCAACATATTTGATGAATTAACTTTTTCTTATATTAACAAATTACAGGCAGCCTACTTGGACCACATTTAGAATACTTCTTCCACTGCACAGGGAAAGAGATTTGACGGTTAACAATTACTTTTGCGATTTATTCTTATAAATGGGATAAATTGTTTTTGGGACTATCTTTTGAGGAAGCTCACTTTCTCCAACAAAAGCTTAGCAACAATAATTTAACATTCATATTTACTTCCCATCTCCAAAAATGAGTGTCAACAAACACAAGAATGTAAAATATCAATGGACATTAATATTCAGAATCACGAAAAATTATCTAAAATTCAGGCCTAATACCAATTAGTGTATAGGACTACTGCATTTTGTTTCTATATCTGATCTCGCGTTCGCACGAAGCACTTCTGCCGGGCCATATATCTAATTTTCACTCAAACCTATTTGTAGACAATATTCACTGACTAGTGTATGCGACCCGTCATAAAATGATGGTTAGATATTTAGATATGGACACCCCCATACCCGGGGGACGGGGAGAACTGACCGTGAGCAAAAAGATATGTATATCATATTACAACACACACACACACACACACACACACACATATATATATATATATATATATATTAATTTATTTATTTAATGAGAGAGAGAGAGAGAGAGAGAGAGAGAGAGAGAGAGAGAGAGAGAGAGAGACTTGCTCCTGGGATTAACACAGTTTCAACCAAACTCGGATATCCGATGTGTAAATATAATTTTTCTAGCTTAAATGGTGTGTTTCAATGATATTGACATTTATTTCTGCCAAATACAATCAGATATAGAGATACAGAACCCGCCCTTAATAACTACAAAAATGAGGTTCCACAGTGGAATATCGGTTTTTGGGTGGGAGAATACAGAAAACGGGTAAAATAAGAGAAGCTGGCTAACCCTAAACATACCAATCGTCGTAATAGAAAAAGTTACTGTTGTCAAAATCGAATAACAGTGATGAAACACGGTCAAAACACTGGAGGGTTTGTCTGCCAGCCTTCCGGACTCATAGAAAACGTTATTTTCCATCCCATTTTCTATGGAGTCAAGTCGTTCTTAGCAGTCTTCATCATAATATTATTACAATTCGATACTTAATTGAGCCAATTCTTTATTATTTTTTTGATCTGCCGTATGCACGTTTTGCTCATTAAAAATTAACTCACTTCTATATTTCGTTACGCGCGTTAGCTCCGTGAGGGTAATACTTCAGTGTTAATCAATCATACAAACTTAGGGGTAAATCCTTAAATGTTAACGTAACCTTTTGGTTAACCACTTCACTTACCTTAAATATAATCACAAGTTGCAGACGTAGAAGGCTGGGAATCAATCTGTTCACGCAGAAACTTATTCACTACTTCTAGAGTTCCATTGTAATGTCCATGAAAACGGTTAATATTCTTAAAATAAGCGAAGCATCACCTGCTGCACGATTGCAGAACAAAATCTATGGCAGGCAACTACTGACACGCACTAGAAAGACGTACGAATTCCAAAATCGCAGTTATTTGTATAAGCTTGAAACAAAACAACCAATCAGGTTTCAGCATTTTCACTGTTTCCATACTTCATCAAAGACAGTATAGGGATGTCAGGAAAGCCTAGTTATAAAATATCCGTGCGCGTGGGTGATCAGCGCCATCTATTGCCGACGGGCCTAACTAATTAGCTAGAAAACTCTACGGGATTCAGTATTTCGGATGGTTCATATGTTACTATAACAGTTATCCAATAATCGGTCTATTATAAGTCATCTAGTAATTTTCTATATATTTGTATTAAATCATATTGATCATTAAACTACCTAAATTCTTTTTCATACTTATACTGTATAGCTTTTTGCTTGTTCATTTAGTTTCTCAAAAGCTGAGGACCCTCTTCCTTTATAAAAGACGACGAGTTAATACAAAATTTAATAAGTATAATTGATATATATTACTATTATCAAACATCCGACTGCGTATATCACCATTAGAATATGGCTAATCTTAAGACTTTACAAACATCTACAAAATGTAAGCTAAGGTTAGGCTGTATATTCAATGTGTGTATGTATATATATATATATATATATATATATATATATATATATATATATATATATATATATATATATATATATATATATATAGCAAATGTAACTTACAAAATATGTGAAAGACACGCATCCGAAATAGAACCTGTACCTAAGACTAACCTAAGAAGGGAGAAAATTAGTGGTGGATGGTCTAATATTGTCTTAGGCTTCTTTACAGTCACATTTTTTCTTATACTATATGCATTAGAATTATGGTCAGAAAAGATGCTCTTTTTGCTGCATTTAAAGTGCTTTTCGTTTCTAGGGGTACGTGTTTGCACTTACATTAGTAAAATAAGGGCATCTCAAAGTGGTCTTAGCCTCTGTTAGGGCCTGTTTCAATGTATAATCTCGGACTTTGATAGAGCAAACATGTTCTGCAAGTTATAATCATATATACATCTAATCTACAACCTTACCTTAACTTTGCATTGATAAATGCGAAAAAAATGCACCATTTAACGATGCAATATTCTTTAGGGGCAATCTATTCAACACTTGCTACTTATCTTATATAAGACGACGGTATTGCTGATTGTTTTGAAGATTTGAAGACTTGAGTCAGTATTACCAGACTGTGAGATCAGAAATTTCCCTAAGAAGGATGAAAATACATCATATGAGTTTAAATGAAAATAGAAAAACCATTAGTACGCTTTTTAATGATAATTTGTATCAAGCCTGATGAAAAAACACCCATCATACTTTGAAATGAACGCTGGTGAAATTTTTCGATCTGGCAACACTGACTTGAGTAAAGAAGTAATATATGCAAGCACACAATATACCAGCGCCATCTGTTGCCGCCGCGCTCTCTAAAGCAGGCAAATGCCCACAGAAATCCAAGTGACGTTACTATCTTCCCTTTACTGTCTTTGATACTCCACAACCAAAAACAAAGGACGATCAGGCATTTTTACCCACAATGCATTGCTAAAAAACAAAATACCATCGGGAGAAAAACTAACATGGCAGCGTAATTACATCCTTGGGATGTAACAAGGAACAATATTCGTCGGCAAATAATTGTGTAATCCTTGATTTGCAGAAATTTCAAGTAACTTTTTCATATGAATCATTTATAGAATATATGATAAATGAAAATCTAAAATATCCGTATTTGGTTGAAACTGTAACATTGCCCTCTTTATTATATACGAGAGATTCCCACTACATGTTTCAATTCAAATTGCTAAAATCAAAATGTTACCATATTCAACGACAGGAACACTTTCTAATTTCTAGTCTCTGTAATTATAAAACAACCAATACCACCAGGAATGAATTTTAGGTTGCCATAATCACACAAAGAGTATTAAAATTAAAAAAAAAAATCTTATTTTCAATTCTAATTACCAGTTATAGGTTTCTAACGATTTAGATTATCAAAGTCTGTACACATTATCAGAATATGCAGCTTAACTCGTTATTTCCAACTCAATCACTTTGCAACAGCTCGTATGAACCCTATACTGTATGTTTTTTTTTTTTATAAACATGACAAAATCCGAAATATTTTGTTTTCCTCGTTTCATGATCTCGGTATATTTTTTTTACAAACTTAATAAGACAAAATATCCTGATAGTAAGAGCAATTTGGCACATTATATTTATCACATCTGTCGTTGCATAACCTTATCACTCTTATCGTGAATGGTTTTTCAAGCTTCAGAATCACATTTGAAAATGATATGAGAAGTCCCACCTGCGGCAGGTTTCTGAAATAGCATTTTAAACTTATCTTTTTACTGATAATTTTTCCATATATAGCAAAACTCATAACCAGTGACTTATCCAATGGACATAACCAGTGTCCTGTCCAATTTTTTACAACCGTTACATGTCCTGTTGTTAAAAGCAATAACCTGTCTCAGTTTTATAACCAGGGACATGCTGAACTATCATGATTCAGCTGATCATGTTATACAGTGCAGCTGGAACGTCATGGATGTCACAGGTGATCTATATGGCATTTGTATCATTGGCTGTCAAAGTAAACTTTGCGATGCTTTTCCTTATCAGCTGTACTGCTCTGTAAATTGTCTGCATGATTTCCTCATCATCACGATGACTCCATTGCAGAATAAACCATGAGTTCCTGGGGAATACAGAACAGCTGACTTTCTTCAATATTTTTGAAGACAGGATTTCAGGTGTGGCAAGGCATTAGGATACCTTTTAGCCACTTACTATTGAATATAGGTACATGATTTTCCAAGCCATTTATTTCCCCAGCATATTGACATATGCAGTTTCAGTATCTTCCATATGTAAGTATTCTTGGTTATGTGCTTGGACATCATTGAGGTTAATCTATTTGAGCAGATTTTCACGCTGGAGCAAGAATTCTTTATGGCCCGTTCTGCTTCCACTAGTGCTGGTTGCTCACTGTCCAAGAAAAACATGTTTTGTTCAGCAGATTTTATGGTACTGAACATCAATTGCCTGAGCATCCAATGGTGCAATGCATGCCCTCATTCTTGTTTTCAGTGTCTTTATTGGATATTTCAAGTGCCCCTGTAAGAGATTTCTCAGTATTGACTTTGCTCCCCTGATAGAAATGATAATCATCATCTTTCTGACAGAGGATAAAGTGTTCTTCATCCAGTGGACATGTAAGGG
Source organism: Palaemon carinicauda (assembly GCF_036898095.1). Taxonomy (NCBI): domain Eukaryota; kingdom Metazoa; phylum Arthropoda; class Malacostraca; order Decapoda; family Palaemonidae; genus Palaemon; species Palaemon carinicauda. The sequence continues at coordinate 14,420,522 of NC_090730.1, forward strand.
GCCTCATGAATACAATTGAAGAGCCAGATGTTTGATGGGTCTGATTCGTCCAAATACAGTGCTTCCTCTCTTCTACTCATGTTTCTTGCCAATGCGACGGCCAGTAACTGCTACTGTGTCCAGCACATGCTGGTAGGAGTCTATCTAGGAAGGTTGCACCAACCCTTCCTTATCAGCATCAGTGACAAAGCATGCACTGCTTCCACTTGATAGACTCCTGGACCTGACAAGTAGCTCCTTCAGGAGCTTGTGGTTTATCACTGTTTAGAGCATGAAAATAAAAACCCACCATTATAATACAACCACCACAAACTTATATGTTGAGTACAGTAAACTGCTCAACATATAGGCCTACTACAATAATCGGACCACATGGATAAACATGTCCTTGTGGTTAGTGCTTAGTATGGTCTAATAACCAACTTGTTATACGAAATAAGTATTGGCAAGAATTGATGTAACAGATGTTTCAACACATGTGCAACTATAAGAGTTGTATTACTTGGCCTTGAAAATGGTATTTTAGCTCAGATATTGGCTAAAACATCTTTCACGGCACACATTTTGCAAAATCCAAGATGGTGGCCATATGGGACTCGGGGCAAATTAAAATATTGTTTATCTGATTGCTTATACCATAAGGTTTCCAAAAATATACATTTCATACTCTCCAGAAAAATCCAGTGAAAGTTAATATCCATACATAGTGAACATCTTCCTCTATTTTACTGTCAGGTTTGTTTGTCCTTTAATATTAAGACGAAAGTTTATGTAGTTTACTTTATCTTGGATAAATTTCCGTTGCCTGGAAGTTTTACCGTTGAAGTTTGTAAATATTTTCTGACATAAGGCAGACGTAAAGATGAATCGTGAGCCTTCTGAAGGATTGTGTTTCGTGCTAAGAAAGTAGGATTGTAAGAGACTGCATTTAGTCTTGTCATTCCTTTAGACTTTTGTGTAATTTCACTTCCTTTCAGTTGAGTATCATTTCTTCTATTTCAGAAAGCTCAGTCAGTAGTAGTGATAAATTTTTATCATGCAATAATGGATTTTGAACAGTCTCTTACCCCATTTCCAGTCAAAGAAAACATCTCAAGGGTTCTTCAAGTAGGCTTGAGGTTGAGATCAATTTTCTCACTGATATTTAAAATTATCTTTTCAATGGATAAAACAGGAATTTATATTTGAGACTGAAAAGACAATTTACAAGAATGCTCCTTGAGAAAATTAGAGAAATGAAATAATCAGCAGGCAATCACTATACAACAGAAGGATTATTCTGGTAGATATAAAATTATAAGAAAGTCTATTCTCAATATAAATAATGTGGCTAATGAAACAATTCTTACATGGAAAGTTCATTTACGGAAAGCTCCTTCTCTATCTCCAGCATCATCATCATCATTATCAACATCATCATCTTTTCTGAATGGCAAACATGACATCATTTTATTTTACTCGGGGACGGTGAACAGCAGTGAGGACTCCTTTTGATTTTGATCACAAAATCCTACAGCTCTTCATTGATTTGATATCCTCCCCAGATACATACACTATGACTTGAACATTTAAATACTACAGTAGACACTAGAAGTTGTATAAATAGTTATGATAAGGCTTAATATAAATGGGAGACTGTTCCTTTACCCGAGCTAAGGTGTATTTCAGAATCCAACTACAAAAGGCGGAGACTTGAAATCGTCTCGTTTGAAATTTTTAAAGATACACTTAGCTCTTTGAAAGCAACAGTCTCTGCTATTATAGCGTATATATAGAAACGACATTATTTAGCAGTATTTCACTGTACAGCTTACCTTGTACAAGGTTACACTGGAGTGTGAATATTTCTATCCACACATTTATCGGGATATATATATATATTTATATATAAAATGGAATAATCGTATATGAGACTTTGACGGTGGGTGTCCTTTCCATCCTCAGGGAAATCTTTTAATCAAAGTGGGTTTATACCTTTACGAAACAGCAGCCGAGAGCAAACAGGACCAGATTTATTACGTTTGGAACATTCAAATTCCGAATAAGTTTAGGCAAACCAAACTCAGGAGCGAAGTTAATAACGACATGGAGTTTATTTTTATGGAGGAGAAAACCTCTTTTCTTATTTCCATTTTTATTGTTTTAAGGATTATTCTATCGAGAATCATTCTAGAAATCTTGAACGATGTTTAACTTTTTTAATCGTTTTTCAAAAGACTGGTTGATATTTATGAGATGTTGTGCGATATTTATGACACTTTTTTTTTTATTTTTTTTTTAATTTTTATTTTTGCAAAAGATGAGCAAAATAAATTGCCCTAATCCGTTCAAATCTTACTCCTGGAATTTCATAATTAATGTTGATGTTATTCTCTATCATTATCAATGTCTCTTTGATCTCGACTGTTGTTGTTATTGTTGTTGAGCAACACATCTTCACACATGAACTTGCAGTAATCACAGACGATGTAAAAAAAAAATGGCTTTACATGTTAATGTTAACATTACCAGTTCTTCTGGCTACGTCTAAAACATGAAACATAATAAGATCTTCTGTTTTTCTAGTTGCCCCTTACTATTGCCTTTCTTTAATTCATCATTTCTTTATGCCCAATGTATCATGACAATATGGATATGCTAATTGTCTGCAGATTTCTAAAATGACAATTTTCAAGTCCACGAATTTTACTGATACAAATCCTTATTAATTAGTAGATAGAAAACACAAAATGGTAATGTTTCATTTGTCTAAATAAAATGGAAAACCAACCAAGAATAAGTTGTTATGATGTCATAGCAAGAAAAAGGCTGGTGAAGCTATGAAATAGAATGTTTTATGTAATGGATTCACTATGGCTTAATTGAGGAGGATGTATGAATATATTTCCTAGGGATCAAACAGTAAGTGATAACTTTCTCTGTTAATTAATACAGCAAAGGAAACTGATCTTAGCTTTTTTCTCAGCAATTATGACACATCCACCAACGACATAATCAGTTCTTATCAGTCACATCACTCGGTTAAAGTACAGTACTTTACAGTATGAAGAGTACAGTACAGTACCAAAGTGTTTACTATACAGTATACTGTAGTTTCCTTAATCTGCACAGTCACCAAAATGCCAACGTTGAGATGAAGAACATTGCATCTTAATTATGTTGTAGATAATTTTCATGACTTCTACAGCTTACTGTATATTGGTTTAGTGGTATGAATGCTTGTATGCATATACATAGTATGAACAGCTTATGTATTTACATACCCATAAATTAAGGCATGCATACACACATTCGTATCACAATCATATAAATACAGTACATGCTTATATAAATTAACACATACAAACTGTATATTGATCATTGAAAAATCCAGATGAATAACGGAAAATAGTTTTTCTGGCAAAGTACGAGTGTAAATTTCCCTTCCTAAAATAATATAGAGAACATGCACATGTAATATATATACAGTATATATATATATATATATATATATATATATATATATATATATATATATATAATATGTATAATCTTTTCAACCTAACAATGGTATTTACAAATTTCTCCATATTTCTTCTCCTTTAATCTTTAATATATTTAATTACTAAAGTTACAAGAAATAGTTATCTAGATAAAAAAATCTTAATTCAAAGATTCGATTTTATACAACGAATCATTACTTCACAATTATTCTAAACGGTTGGGTTGAAAATGTCGAAAATTCTTTTAATACATCTTTGGGTAGTTTGTGACTCAGGGGAATTTTGGGTTTATATCCATTTTGAAAAATCTGAAGCATAAATATTTAACAAAAGAAAATATATATTGAAAATAGAGAAAGGTTACTCCGTTATAAAGGTTAACGCAAGAATCATCACTGTTTCAAGGTTTGAAGGCCGCTCATTAATGGCACTGCATAACAAGGGAGTTTTGTCCCATCTACCTACTAACTTCCTTGATCTAATATAATGTAAGCCTGTTCCATATATTCTCAACATTCTCTGTATTCCCTGCTGTATTAAAGATCTATAAACAGTATTTCACATCACTTTGAGCAGATGTTTTGTAAATAGGAGCATATTACGACCGAGTATATTAATAATTGAACAAATCTTGTCAAATATAATATAATACATTTTTGTTAAAGAGCCAAATTTACCTTAGGCTTATCTATTGTACATTTGAATTAGGCTGAAAAGACTGTGCATGTAACCTTTATTACAAGGTTTCATAAGTGAATTAGCTTCATCAGTGGTAGAGGTTATTTTATGTATATATATACATACATATATATATATATATATATATATATATATATATATATATATATACATATATATGTATATATATACATATATATATATATATGTATATATATTACATACGTACATATATGTATACATATATATATATATATATATATATATATATATATATATATATATATATATATATATATATATATATATATATATATATGTATACTGTATATTTATATATGTATACAGTATACGAATACACACATACACACACAGATATATATATATATATATATATATGTGTGTATATATACATACATACATATATATATATATATATATATATATATATATATATATATATATATATAACCTTTACAGTATGTTAAATCCTTTTATCAGCACGAATTACATAATTAGTATGACATTATGGCATTTAGAAATGGCTAGATTGACTTTATCTCCACATTAATTGTACATGACAGGAATCTGAATCCAAATGTAGCCTACTATCCTTGAATACATTTTCAATATAATTGGTATATATACAATATGATATAGATAAATAAATATATATACATACATAAACACACATGTATATATATGTATATATAAACATATATACATATACGGTATTTATATATACGGTATATATATATATATATATATATATATATATATATATATATATATATATATATATATATATATATATACCAACTTATTACATGTGCGAGTATATGTACAAAAAATTCATAAAATATATTGTAAAACTGACTGGATAAATTCAAGTCCATAATTTCCGAGCACAAATATGAAATGGTCTAAAAAAAACAATGTAATTTCCCACGAACTACTTTTCCCATTATGACCTCAGCGACAATTTCCTCACCCATATCTCTGAAAGCTATTCAAAATTATTCTCGAAGTAATTCGCAAACGATTTCCGACATACCTCACTGCCTAGACCTGTCATATTGCAACATAAGTTTGACAATGACATCGTTACATTATCACCTATAGTATAAATACTTGTAGTATGACTTAAATATGACACATAATTTGGTTACAACATAGACTAAAGTCTGTTACAAAGAACGTGCTCACATGAAAATGGTATGATATATAGCCATGGCACCTCTATGAAAAAAAAAAAAAGTGTTGAGACGAGCAACAACACAAGAAAGAAAGAGTTGATCTAGAAGAATATGAACTATGAAATGAAAAAAAAGGTTATTTTTTATTGATTTTTTTTTTTCAATTTATCTTTTTTCTTTTACAATTTTTTTTTGTATAAGTTTAAGAGAAGTTCGGAAGTCTTTGCTTTTGTAAGAATATAAAACAGCATGGTACAGGGATCGTCGTGATCTTAAACTACTAATATTAAAGACTAGTCTGATTACAGTAATAATACCCTCAGCAGTATTCATTTGGATCACATAAAGTATTGACTTGAAACGCGCCAGTTTTCTCTGTGCCCAGTGACGTCACAGGTTTTTACAAAATAAAGGAAATGGTAAATTATATTTTTTCCTGTAGTTGACCCCCTTTAAGGGCATCACAATCAAATTATATCTATTAAATATTACGTATAACTTTAGGGGATAATATTACGTTCACCCCTTTTCTAAACGATCACATAAAAAAGATAAAACGAACTGCACATAATATTACCACCACAACATAGACTGGTAATTAAGAACATAGAAAACTTTGGTAATAACTTCGCTTAACATATTATGTAATAATAAATAAGAAATTCCGAAGATCTCCAAGTAATAAAGCTTTGTGAATTGGTAGATGGTATCATATCAAAAATAAAAATTCTCATGGTAGGGAAGATACGTGTATACATGCACGTACAAGAGTATGTTATGCACGGTATGTGAGTATACATAAGTTTTGTAATGTATGTACTGTACACACATATCCTGTACATTTAAACTCTTACCAAAGGAACAATCGAATGTAATTGACTGCAATGTGCTGCTAAAAGCTCCATGACAGAAGAGTCTTGAGAATTAAGTGAAAATGGAATAATTGAAATAAGAAAATGTTTCATCTCGATGAGCCTACACCGTTAAAAAAACGTAGTTTTAATCCGAAATTCTCCGTAAAAAATAATCTGTTCTTAGCCTTATTTCAGTAAAATACAGGCGACCGTAATTTTTACCCTACTTTTTATTATCTTTTAAGGGTTGGTGATCGTAATATCACTCTTTTACGTCAATATATTCGGTTTTAAAACGGCAAAAACCCGGCAACATTTATTCCAGGATTTTTACCGTTTTTTTTTTACGGAAAATTTGAACACTGTAAAGTATCCCATAGTCCGAGATGATACTTCTAATCTCCTTTGTTGAAATATCGAGTTATCATCATTTTAGTGTCATAACTAACATGATACATTTCAACTATTCTGTTACAAAATTTAGGGTAATGATTCGGTGAAACGTATACTCTATTACAATAGTAATTGTAAGAAAACATTCCCCCTTGTGGAGGACAGTCATGTATGGTAAAAATGTTATGCTTTAATTAAACACAAACACTTTTAGCTTGAAACACTGTCAAACAAGTATTGTAAAAAGAAAGAAAGAAAGAAAAAACTAATCATACTCAGCTCTGTCATGGTACCGCTTTCTTGGGGGAAAAAAATGATATGTAGTAACTGGGAGCTTGTCTCGTATTTACCTCTATCTTTTCGGAAAATGATAACCATATACCCTTTTCTCTAAACATTTACACTGGATAAAAACCGGTCGTATATACATCGTATATGTATACATTGTACTAGACAGCACATCATTCGTGCATCAGATGTTATGGAATAAGTCTATAAACTAGTCGCGGTTGACTCTCAGTAAAACCTGGTAATATTCTGAAGATAATAACAGTTAAGGATCTTCAATCAAAACTAAAAAAAACAAAAACAAATGAATGTGAGAGCTGTCCAACTCCATCGTTAAATACAAGAGAGATAATCGAATCCAAATGCATCTTATGCTGCGTCAAAGACTGGCTATCCCCTGGATAGAATCGTACTACGGCTCCTACAATGTTATAAATTTTCATAATCAACGAACAAAGATTGAATGTTTAACGAAAATGACAGAGGCTAGCGGATGAAAACCATTAGAAGATACCAGATGATAAACGAAAAAATCAATCAACTACTCTATCTGACCCAAATCCTGAATCTTTCCTAATAACTTACAACTTCTCTCTACACGTACCACTAACATAAGAACGGATAGTAAATACTTTTTTTTTTTTTTGTGCCGGATAAAATGGCAACGAAATCAATATTACAATATGCTGTATATCTACCCATAAGTCAGTCAAATATACATATTTATAGAAAATACATCATAATAAGATTCAATCACGAAATTCTTCACTTTATGGAGCCTTCACACATTCAAGGAAATTCACACAAGTATAGGTCTATAGAAAATTTCCACAACACCATTATTCATATTTGACACACTGATTGGATTAAATATCTACAGAATAATAATGATTTTTTTTTCTCAAATTAGCTTTACACATTTCAAAAAATAATTTGCAGCCAAAATTTTTACAGAATTTTAGATGCATTTGTTTTCACTAAAGCTCATAACGCACTCGATCAAGGCTTGACTCACTGTTCTCTTCCTCTGTTGTTTCATCTCTATTCGCTTCTTCTTCTAGGCCAACTCCTCCAATCCCTCCTCCCCCTATCCCAGAACCTCCGCCTACCATTCCCCCACCACCCCCTCCTCCCCCAATCCCTCCCATAACAAAGGAATTCCTACTTTCATTAAGGATGTTATTGATCTTATCAGTTCTTCCTTCGCTGTTCGCCCTGATAAGCACATTTTTCTTCACGACACCCCTCTCATCACTGCAGGTTCTTACTAAGACATTTTTGACAAGAGTAGTTTGCTCTTTATTGCAGGATCTCACCAAGAAATGTCTAGTGTGGTCTTCACTGACAGCTCTCACAAGCGGGTTTCTTTTCACTGTGTTTTGCTCCTCACTCTTCGCTCTGACCAGGTGGTTCCTTTTGGACAGGACCCGTCCCTCAAATTTGGGCAAACACATGAAATCCCTTCTACTGTTATTCTTCTCTTCACTAGGCGAAGAGTCCTCCGATTTCCGATCTCTGTCTCGTCTCCGCCGCCCCAGCTGGCTGAAAACCCTTCTGAGGAAGGTGGTGGGCCCAGTGGCTGATCTGCTAACATCCTGAGTGTCAGCAGAGGGAGGCGAGGGTCACCAGGCATCTGTGTAACGGACATCCACTTCCTGCAGAGCTGGCAGCATTTCCTTCAGTGTTTCAAACGTCTCTACAGACAAGCTTGTACTATTCAAGTTTAGTTTTCTTAGGCTCTTGATTGCTGAAAAATATGAAGTATTAAGCTTTTTCAACAATAAAGATCTATAGTAAGGTTATTTCTAATATATATTTTAGAATAAACCGAAAATTGACTAAAAACTTCATGAATGAACTTTTGATCTATATACATTAATAGTTTGCATTATGTTTTGATCAAGTAGAATATAAAATTGCTGTAATTTTAATGAAAAGATTTTCGTTCTGGCCAATAACTTTCAGGTGTTACAGTATGTATCATCTTTATTTATGAAATGCATAATTACCTGCAAGAGACCCAAGACCTTTGTCAGTGACAGGTGTTTCACACAGATTCAGCACTTGCAGCTTATGTAAATGTTCTGATATCAGCTGCAAGCCTACGTCACCAAACTGCAAAAATAGCTTATGTCAAAAAAACAATCCTGAAAATTATTCATTTGAAAAGAGCTCTCATCTTCTATTGACGACAAAAAAGACCATGAATTTATAAAGTTTTATAAAAATGAAAATGAAATATTGGATGAGTGTACAAGGGTAAAAGGCACATACATATTTCCTACATAAATTGATATGACAACACTATTTGAGTAAAGGTGGAAATCAGTTCTATCTACTTGACGAGTTATGGAGTGAAATTAGTCTCTGATAACAGGACGAATGAATGATTGATAACTATCTGGCATCATAGCATTAATGGTCATTGAAGTTAATAAGACGAGATATCCTAGAAATGCAACTGCAATTGACAATCTAAATCAGGAGTTTCCAACCTGGGATATATGTAACCCCCATGGTTCATTTTTACTCTTCCGGGGGTCCATTGGATCTTAGATTACATCATGTATTGTGCAATACTGAGTGTTCTCTCAGATCCAATATACCGCATGAAAAGTAAACATGGACTACTGGGGGTATATGTACCCCAGTGTGGAACTCCCGGTCTAAACTGTAAGTCATCCTAACAATGAAATCTTACATCTAACATACACTATCTTGTGTGATATTCTTTAGACTTTGCTTTAAAGTACAAACCTGTGTAGCCCATAAGTTGAGGTAGCGAAGGGTGGGCAGCTTAATCAGCTGCTCTGCGCATGCGCTAGTGACTCTGGTGAACGCCAGCGAAAGACACTCAAGATTGCCGAAGGATCCCGAGGAAAGCATTCTGTTCACGTCTGCGTCAGTACTCCGACTTGGAAGCGTCAGTTTTCTGGGGCCACCCTTCTGTTGCTGTTGGGACAAGTACATTTGTTAATCAAGGAGCAAAGATGGGCTTGTCCATGTATCAGTACAGATTATACTATCACGAATATATTTAGAAAAGCATAAACAGACGTCCCTTCGTCAAGGGAGCACTCGGAGTCATACATATAGAGTTACACTTACTCTAATATGGTTGCAGGCAGTTTAATAACAACGATGGATCACAGGACTGACAGTTATGACTACTACAGAGCATAAAATCGCAGCTACGCTAATTTCATGAGGGATCTTATAACTAAAGCAATTACGTCTTAAGGTAACATGTACTGTACACAAAGGGGAACCTATAGGAAAACTTTTTCTAGCCTGGGGGTAAGTCAGTGTCGTCCTGTTCCCGTGGTTGAACTATTTCCTCGCTAAAAGATCATCGCTTTAAAACCAAGACCCAAAGAAACGTCTTTTGATTGCAAAATGCATAAAGTATACAGTAGTAAATACAGCAACTTTGCATAAGCTATAACTTTGCACTGTATAAAACAATTAATAGAAATAAGAGAAACTCCAGTCATATACATCAACTCCCTTCTTTTGTACTTTAGGTAATATATCTTGGATGGTAACGCTTTTGTAAAGTACACAACAGTATAGCTAAAAACCGACTTATTTTCCATACATTGTCAAGTAAACAAACGTGCTATCGAAGATTGATTTTTGATACTTTCAGAGGTGTAGTGGTTAAGTTTTCCATAAAATTAACCAATGAGATCGAGCCTCTTTAAGACGAGAGCTTTTAGGACAGTAGGTCTCTCTTTAAAATAGTAAGCAGCTTGTGTTATATATATATATATATATATATGTATATATATATATATATATATATATATATATATACATATATATATATATATGTATATATATATATATATATATATATATATATATATATATATATCAATAAAGACTTCGAAACCAAAGGGTTGAACTCTTCTGGAACCACCCCTTTCACAGGAAAATTAGAAGCAAATTCAAATACCTTATCGATTTCAGTCACTCTAGGGGAAACATGATGTACAATAGAAAATCTCATAATATATACAGTATTTTTGTAGATATCTATATGTTCAAATATAATTACAAGAAAAAAAGTATTTGGTGTGACATTCGTCAGTCGACTGGAATATTCACATGTAGGAAAAGGTTTACTAACGATATTTCTTAGCGATGAAGAGTAGCTTTCCTTTTAGAAATGAGTTAAAGCCGGTTTGGGAAAGGTATACTTTATAAGTATTCCATTTTTTTAGATTGAAGGTTGACTGTTACGTCAAGTTTGTTAGGCCGTATACATCAGGATCCTGGTTCTACTGGAGTTTTGAAAAAAGGCGTGGGGGTTGCAACCTCACCGCCAGAAGACTTGCTGAGAAACTGGGAGGCTGAACTACCCTGGTTCCACCCATAACAAAGGGGATTAAGAATTGTGGTGGAGAGCAATGTAACGTACGATATTTGCTTGCCGGCATATACCTATACACAACAACAACAACAAATGCAGCCATCTGCAGTCCACTGCAAAACAAAGGCCTCAGATATGTTAATTCACGAGTAGGATCTGACCAGTTTTCTTCACCACACGGACCAATACGGATTGGTGATGTTGGAAGATTGTAGTCTGATCGCTTGCAGCAAACCAACTTAGTATTAGGTGGCCCTGACTAGTACAGCTTTGCTGATCATGGCGATACGCAAACCCTTTCACCACATTAATTTATCCTTTCTGGAGAAATACAAGAAAAATAAGCTCAATGTACATTGTGTAAGCGGAAAGCAAACACGCCGTAGATATGATCCTCAGAAAAAGACAGGATTTAATTTCTAGGATGAATTTTAATGACCAACAAACTTCCATAAATATATATCATTATCACTTGTGGATATGAATCAGATGTTCAGAAGTGTGAGCTTAGTTCACCGCAACGTTAGTTGTCAAGTAATTATTATTATTATTACTAGGTAAGCTACAACCCTAATTGGAAAAGCAGGATATTATAAGCCCAAGGGCTCCAACAGGGAAAAATAGCCCAGTGAGGAAAGGAAATAAGGAAATGAATAAACGATATAAGAAAAAATGAACAATTAAAATAAAATATTTCAAAAACATTAACAACATTAAAACAGATATTCCATATATAAACTATAAAAGGACTTATGTAAGCCTGTTCAACATAAAAATATTTGCTGCAAGTTTAAACTTTTAAAGTTACACTGATTCAACTGCCCGATTAGGAAGATCATTCCACAACTTGGTCACAGCTGGAATAAAACTTCAATAATTCTTCAATGATATTTTGCAAACGAAAAATTGATTTTTTTTCTATTATTTATTTTTTCTTTCCTTTTTTTTTTCACCATACGAAAAATTACTCCTCGTTTCTCTCTAAATCAATGATTGATATTTTAGGCCATCACAGATTAAATAGATATTCTATTTTTTTTTTTATTTGAAAGGATAAGAACAAACAAAATACCAATAAACTCCGCTGTCTTATTCAACCTTTCAAAATTATACAAGAGGTGTATACTTATAATCCCCAACACTTCGGTAATTTCCTTCTCTAACGTCCAACACTTCATTCATTTCCTTCCCTAACGTCCAACACTTCGTTCATTTCCCACGCTAACGTCCGACACTTCATTCATTTCCTTCTATAACGTCCAACACTTCGTTCATTTCTTTCCCTAACGTCCAACTCCTTCGTTCATTTCCTTCCCTAACATCCAACACTTCGTTCAATCTCCTTCGCTAACATCCGACCCTTCGTTCATTTCCTGTTCTAACGTCCAACACTTCGTTCACTTCCTTCCTTAACGTCCAACACTTCGTCTATTTCCTTCTCTAACTTCCAACACTTCGTTCATTTCCTTCTCTAACTTCCAACACTTCGTTCATTTCCTTCCCTAACGTCCAACACTTCGTTCATTTCCTTCTCTTACGTCCAACACTTCGTTCATTTCCTTCTCTTACGTCCAACACTTCGTTCGTTTCCTTCCCATTTTTTACACCATCTTTATAGAAATTCTTGATTCAACTTTATACTCATAGTATGGGCTCGGGTTAAACAAACTTTTTTGTACGCATTTTGATCCCAAATAAAGGAGTTTTCTTTACTGTATATATAATTTCAAGCAACAAACCAAAAGGAATAGCTATGATCTATGTAAGCGCTTTCACAATAATGTTTACATAAGACTTATCAGTTTATTTTGGTAAATATCATCACTACCCACATTCTTTTTTTTTATAATTAATGAAGTATATTAAATAATTTTCCCGATTCCAATGTGCATCAAAATAAGATTTCTGTGTCATTTACGTGAAACATATGCGTAAAAAAATGTTTCAAAATATAATTTGATAGAGAGGTTGGAATTTGGGTTAGGCCTAAGCTTATCCCTTTTAAAAACATTGAATAATTAATCAATTATCTGTTTATCTCTCTCCCTTTGACCTACATAAGCAAATCGCCAAATGGAGCCATAAACAATTTACTAAAAATCATCTTAGGGTAAAAAATGAGTCTTAATGATATGCATAAACTGTTTATGTATCCAATTAATTCAACGTGTAGGTATTTCTTTAATTTTGAGTTCTACTTATATATATATATATATATATATATATATATATATATATATACACACACATATATATATATATACATATATATACACACACACACACACACACATATATATATATATATACATATACATATATATGTACATATATAGTTATATTGGAATTTACCTACGTGAAGAGGCCAAATTTCTTATTTATTGCTGAAAGATTTTTTTCCTATCAGACTTCTTCTTCTTCTTTTTTTTTTTTTTTAAGAACTCTTTGATCTCTCTCGAGGCTTCCTGGTGTGATATATACGTCAGATAGGCCTATGTAGTTCACGACGTTCAATTTTAATAAAAACGCAAACTTTCACTCGGGAATGACAAGTTTCTTTAGTAGCAAAGGAAAGTTTGCGGTTTAATTAAAATTTATCTTGACACAGAATCGTGTTTTTTAATGATAATAATTTCGGTGAGAGTGTTTTCATATAAGTAAGAACATTTACCATTAAAGGTTTTTATAATATTTTTCGTTTTAAAAATATATTTTGAAATCATTATTTCAAGATTATCTTCCCAAACAGGAGAATCACGAGTGATTATGTTAATATCTAGCAGGTCTTCAGTTGGGGCTTCGTTTCCAAAGACCTTTTAATAGGATTAGGAGTAATCCTACAACCAACTCCTCTTGAAACATCTATATCCTCTACGTCACCACTTCATATATGACTAATTGCTTTGGTCTCAACGATCTGATTAAACTCCCCTTTAATCACTTCAGTTTCCTACCAGTGCCAAAGACGTCATTAGCCTGCACTTTGGCCAACAAGTATAACACAAAAATCTTGAAGACTGCTACTCTGATCTTAGATTAACCCTTTCCCTGTTCTGGAGACGGACAACGTTCGAACAATAATCATCTAATTATGGGGGCAAGGGGAGGGAGGGGGTACCAATAACATCTATACCTGAGGGGGTGTGGGGTGAGGGTGTGTTTGAATGGCATGGAATACTATTCAAGGGTTTACGTATAACAACCGAAGGTCAATTCTGCCAAGGGTGGGGGTTGGGGGTGGATGCACACGGCCTCTTCGCTAGGTCGTGACTTAACAACAGGACAACAAATGGGCACTTACTTGCCAAAATATCGGCAGCGTGTAAATAACGTAAATAATTGCGTGAATGAACACAGCCAGAGTGCAGTGTAGTGGATAAGACAAGCTTCAATCACATGGTAATAAGGGTCTCAATATTTTATTAGTAGGACAGGTCAAATTGCCAATGGTTAAAAAAGGTCCAGGATACTGTTAACACATGTCTGGACCCAAGTATGATTCACATTGAGATACATATAAAATATTTTTGCAGGTATTGAGAATTTAGTAAAATAAGTTATTAGGGGGAAAACTGACTTAAATTTAGGGTAAATATTAGTTTCAGTAACGTTATAGCTGTAATTAAAAAAGGGGCGAGGCAAAAGGATTACAATCCTTCAGTCTGAAAAAAAATATAGGCAATTTTGTATGGTTATTAGAAAAAGAAAAAAAAATTAATTCTATATGATTATTAAAAAAAGTGGACTATCTAGTCAACCTCAAGACCAGGTACCGATTTTCTAGTATATCAGGACCATCACAATCCTGGATTCATGGATACAGACGGTTTTCCAAAATATATTTAGGCATTAGAAGAAATCAGTGATAAACACTATGCTATTTTATTAAATGGGAAATTGCAGTTGGATCTTTAAGATAATATTAACCAGTCCATCAAATGGTCTTTCTTATCTCAAGAATCGTTTCAACCGGGAAGGGCGAGGATTACTTCATTAAGAATTACCTCACCGAGGATTACCTCGTCCAGGACTACCTCGCCGATAATTACCTCGTCGAGTATTATCTTTATTTTATGAGGGTAGAGGATTAATAAGGGTAAGTAATATATCATAGAGACAGAATCTGATGTCTAAATAATAGAGATAATGGAAAAATGTACCTAATTTAAGCGACATGAAATCTCAATGGTTTTATTTTTTGTGTACCTGTGAAAAAAATGGATGAGCTGGAGAGAAGAAATAAGGTATACCGGGGTAACCCTAAAAGCGTTAATGAATAATGAATAATACCGATTAAAAATTACATTACACGACATAAAGATACATTAAGCATACATTTTTTTTTACACAAGAAAAAGCTAAAAACACAAAGCAATTCATTCATAAATGTTATTTGTTCTTTGATAGCTATAAAAACTACTACCAGCTTTCTTTTGGTAGAGATAAAAAGCAGTATCAGGTTAAATTTTCCTTGATTAGGCTTCTGCTTTTGAGTTTCAATAGATGGATAGATAGATGACTACTTTTCTTAATCTTCCAAATAGAAAGTCAATCAATGCTGACATTCATTAATGTGAGGATATTGGATGACATAAAATTCTCAACACA
>NC_090730.1:14438895-14444556 GCF_036898095.1 Palaemon carinicauda
GAGGGATCTTAAAAAATGAATTTTAAGAAAGCAAATAATTCAATCAACTAAATTTCTTTTGGTATCAATATTGACGACAGATGTTTAGAAATTCTACGGGTTAAGGTCAAACTCAAAATAATCTTCAATAAATTTTAAAAGTTAAAGATGGGCAAAAAGACAAATGTTAAAAAAAATGTTACTAATTCACTGGGATCCTGAGAGAGAGAGAGAAAGAGAGAGAGAGAGAGAGAGAGAGAGAGAGAGAGAGAGAGAGAGAGAGAGAGAGAGAGAGAGAGAGAGCAAGGGGGTTGTTGGTTTGATGTCCAGAGCAACACTTACAATCGCGGCCCAAGCCGAGCCCTCGTCCACGCAGGCTAAAGAGGAAGGGCAAATGACGCTGAGCCAGCCCTCTTTATCCTCTCGCGTCCCCATCACCATCTGATGGACGTCACACCGAGGATCCGTCCCTATCTGCTCCACCACGGGCATGATTTGTCTGTCGGGAGGAAAAACAATATGAGAAAAAGCAGATTTCTATTGGTATGGGGTTTTTCATTGAGTGAAAACTGAAATATATAATCCACTACAGTCCATTTCTTTTATCGAGGCAGATTTGCACCGACTCGCAGCGGTGCCCTTTTAGCTCGGAAAAATTTCCTGATCGCTGATTGGTTAGAATTATGTCGTCCAACCAATCAGCGATCAGGAAACTTTTCCGAGCTAAAAGGGCACCGCTGCGAGTCGGTGCAAATCTGCATCGCTAAAAGAAATAGACTATAGAGAGCTGCATTTAGCGATTCTCTATCTTTCTACACCGTAGTCTTATAAATAGAGTAGGGTAAGAATAACTCATAACTGTGATCAACCCTAGAGGCATGGTTTGTCTGTAGAAAATATAGAATAGTATATTTAGTTTATCAGTGTACCACAAGGACGATTCGTATAAAGGAAAATGTAGAGTTGATGGGAAGAAATTCTCTACAATACGAGCTTTTGTCATAGAAAAATCACACGCACACATGTGATTATTAATAACAAAACACTGCACGGAGAGTTACGCTATAAGAGTCAAAATAATTAATCATAAACATGTTTCTCCATTTACCCAACACAACTTGGGCCTAGCATCGACATTTCTGGAGGTCGAATTACTAGGATAAAGGATTTTGAAACATATTGTTCTGATATTGAATATAAGATTGACTACAAATGGACACGAAGGATATTTCTGATGAATTCCAAACTTTGTGATATATTCATAAAAATGTTGGTTAAAGTATTGTGAGAAATCTTGGTTGTAAAGTCAGGGATATGTTGACGGAAAAACATCACAATAAATGCCAATAATGAATCAAGGATGATACACTTGTACAAAACACTTCCTCAACTTCATTGTTAACTTCATGCCCTTGTAATAAACCTACTATAATATTAGTAATGTAAAAAATGCATAGTAATAATTCATATTAATTCTAGCAATTGAGATCTAACTAAACAACCGTTTTAAGTTCACTTTCAATTAAAAAGTTTGGGGGGAAAATTCTGCCCGTAATCAAACTTGGGTGAAATTCCAAGTAAGTTTTATTACCTGATAAATTCTTCGTCGGCTAAAGCTACGTCTGGGAAAGGAATTGGCTGAAGAAGTTGAGCTAGACCGGGTCTCCAATCATCGTATTCACATCTGCAAGAAAATAATAATAATAATAATAATAATAATAATAATAATAATGCAACCTAGAACCCCACACAATAAACCATTAATTTCTGGAGACTGCGATTCAAAAAAATGTATAATAATAATAATAATAATAATAATAATAATAATAATAATAATAATAATAATAATAATAATTATAATAATAATAATAATAATAATCTTAAAAAAGTTGAACTATGTTGATAATGGTCTTCATAAAACTTCAAGCAATTGTTTTCATATATAATTGACTGCATAATCACTCTATCCACTTAATGAACATTTTACTACATTGTTAAAATACATTAAAAATACTACTAAAAGTGACAAATATGAGTAAGCATATTAGTGGTGCTTACGTGATGAAACTTTTATTGTTTTTTTTTTTTTTACATTTTGTGGTATATGAGAAAGTTTGGTTTGCTATTTAATGGTCTTTTGACCTTCTTACGGGTGGTTGGTATACTAATTTAGAGCAACAGCAACAACAATAATAATAATAATAATAATAATAATAATAATAATAATAATAATAATAATAATAATAATAATAATAAATAAAAATAATAATAATAATAATAATAATAATAATAATAATAACAATAATAAAAGCAAGGTGACTAATCCACAAAAATACCATCATAATATTTGAATTTATATAAACTTCAACAAAAAGGTGATGAGAAACTTGTTAGCCAAGTTTGCGAAATATTGCAAAATCCAAAACTTACGTGAATTTTGCAAAAAACATTAAAAGAATCCTAGTCACAATATAGAAATATTTGCCTGAAAATTTAATGGACTGCATACCCTAAGATTTAAGCAACTGAGAGAGAGAGAGAGAGAGAGAGAGAGAGAGAGGAAGAGATAGAGAGAGAGAGAGAGAGGAGAGAGAGAGAGAGAGAGAGTTTTACGAGAATACATCGATTGAAAACAATAAAGGACCTCATACTATATTTGCATCTGCTAAACAATAAATTTACATCTGCTATTGAGAGAGAGAGAGAGAGAGAAGAGAGAGAGAGACGAGAGAGAGAGAGAGAGAAGAGAGAGAGAGAGACCTACATTTTTGAGAGGACGCTGAGGTAACAGTTCAAGTGTTGCACAGTATCCTCGTTCGAATGGTGCAATGTGTTAAGTCGCTCTTGACTTCGGTGGTCCTCCAACAGACCGCACACGGCCGCCGTGCACACCGACACCAAATTGGGCAGCACGCGCAGGTGAGGGCACGTGCTGGTCGGGCCGTGCATGCTGTCCACGAACTGGTGCACGACTCTCGTGCCGTCATTCTGACTGTTGAGGGCCTGGATGTAGTTCTGAACGAACCTCCTGACGTAGGGGTACTTGCCGAAGTCCTAAGGGAGTGGAAATGGGATGATTTTGATGGGATAAATTAGATGAAAACATATTTAGATAAATAATAAAAATTGAAATTGTAAATACAGTATATATAAAATGAAAAAAAAAATATTCATGTAAATATACGATGATGTATATATGTTGCGTATTTTAGAATTGTAAATGTACATTTCATTAATAAAAGAAAAAAGGTAGATCAAGTTCTATACATAAAGAAATCATAAACATTATATATTCTCTTATTAATTAGATTTCTATGAAAGATGTAGGCGACCTTTTGGGAAATTTAAAAGTTAAAGGAAGAAAGTATATTTTCATATACAATATTCAAATATATGTTTCTTAATTTAGTGAACATTTCAACTTCTTTTGGGATGAATTTATAGAACTTTTCATGATAAATCTTGTGTCCCCTTGATTGGAAATTCATTATCAATCAATTAATAGATAAAAGATAGCATAAACAGAAAAAAAAAAAACATGTTCAGAAGTTACCTGGTACAGCTTGGAAGTTATTGTGCACGCACAGTTAAAAATTGGTCGTAAAAAACGGTAAATGTCTGGCAACATTTATTCCAGGATTCTTATTGTTTTAAAAAAACGGATATATTGGCGTTAATGAGTGATATTACGGTTGTAAACCCATAAAAGCTAATAACAAAGTGAGGTAAGATTACGGTCGCCTGTATTTTATATTGAAATACGGCTGAGAACAGTCGATTAAAATGGTTTTTTTTTTTTTTAACACTAAATTTATCCTGTTTCTGGGTATGGCACAGAAATCCATACAAATAGTCCTTACTTACAAACTTAATAGGTTGAAAGAAGTTGTTTATAAGTCGAATTCTGTTCAATTTTGACTTTAACTAACATACATGCTTACGATTTGCATTTGCAAAAGTCAACAAATAGTCCCGTTTCATTTTGCAATTGTCTTCTTGCTTACTGCTTTAAATCATAGGATATAGGTTAATTACATTATTTCACCATGACCTTTTGATACAATATCTGAAATAATGAAAATATTGACCAAATTCTACACCAGTATATACATTTTAAAGGATAAATAATGAACGAAATAAAACGGAAACTGAAAAAATAAAAATATTTACCAAATTCCACTTCAGTATAAAAAATTATCGACCAAATTCACATCATTATATACATTGTAAAGGACGAATAATGAATGAAATAAAACGGAATCTGACAAAAAGTAGAAATATTTACCAAATTCCACTTCATTATCATATTGAAATATGACTGAAAAAAAAATATTCACCAATTCCCACTTCCATATCATCTTGAAATATGAAAAAAAATCTGGAAATTAAAAACACAAAAAACAAAAAAACAATGGAAAGCAAAACTGCAATCTGAAAGCACTGACCACATTGTGCTTCAAAATGCGTTTGATGATTGGCGTGAACATGTCGATGACGAGACTGGACCGGGGATTATCGGTACAGTGCTGACTAAAAAATTGGCAGATTTCGGGCGACGGCTGATTGTTTTCCAGCAAGGGGTGCCAGAGTGACGATGATCTCCTCTGTCATTTGGCGGCTCAGCCATTTCTCACCCTGGGAATGAAAAGGAAGACATGATTGACTCGGGGAAAGCTCAGGAAAGGTTTTATATCAGTGAAAAGCTTTCGATTGGAAAAAGTGAGAGGTGGCAATGAAAATGTAAATATTAGGTGGTACTTCAGGCTTTTAAAAAAAAATATATATATGGGTTTTATAAAGGATTTAAGGCCTATTAAAATATATATACAGTATATGAGGGGATTGCAAAGGATTTGAAGCATTTTAATATATATATATATATATATATATATATATATATACAGTATATATATATATATATATATATATATATATATATATATATATATATATATATATTATATATATATATATATATATATATATATACAGTATATATATATATATATATATATATATATATATATATATATATATATATATATATATATATGTATATATATATATATATATATATATATATATATATATATATATATATATATATATATATATATATATATATATATATATATATAAGGGGATTATAAAGGGTTTCAAAATTAAAAATATATGTAAGTGGATTACAAAGGATTTCCGGCCTTTTAAAAACACATAAGGGCATTATAAAGGATTTAGAAAATTAAAAATATATGAAAGTGGATTACAAAGGATTTCAGGCCTTTCAAAATATATATAGGGGTATTACAAAGGATATCAGGCTTTTTAAAAATGTATAAAGGGTTTATAGAGGATTTCAGGCCGATTAAAATATATGAAAGGGGATTAGAAAGGATTTCAGGCCTTTTAAAATGTATGCAAAACAATTACAAAGTCAAACTTATGGTTATGCAAAACTTTTATTGAAAAATTCAAAAAGATGCTCTATATGAGGAGGAAAAGTTAAATCTATTTGGGAGAAAACAGAAAGATAGCTATATTGACAAAACAAGAAATAAGAAATAAAAGAAAATTCTAAAATGGAAAAGGGAAATGTATTATGGTATAAAGACAAAAGGGAATAATAACATGAGGAAGTATAATACGAATAAAAGGAATAATATGAAATCGTTAGAGATATAA
>NC_090730.1:14445056-14447556 GCF_036898095.1 Palaemon carinicauda
TTCAATGTTATTATTGTTCTTAACTTCTTGTCTAGCTTTTCCTTATTTCCTTTCCTCACTGGGCTATTTTCCCTGTTGGAGCCCTTGCGCTGTATAGCATACTGCTTTTCCAACTAGGGTTGTAGCTTAGCAAATAGTAATAGTAATGAGAAAAAGACTAGCAAAAAGACTTGGCTAAACCTTGAATGCATTAGATACATTTATTATTATTATTATTATTATTATTATTATTATTATTATTATTATTATTACTTGATAGGCTACAACCCTAGTAGGCAAAGCAAGCTGCTATAAGCCCAGGGGCTCCAACAGGGAAAATAGCCCAGTGAGGAGAGGAAACAAGAAAAAATAAAATATTTTAAGAATAACAACAGTATGATAAATAGGCCTATATAAACTATAAAAAACTATTCTTTTTTATATTCATTATAAGGACAGCGAATACAAATATATAAATTGTACTAGAAAACAAGGAGTAGATTATTTCATTTAATAATTTACTTGATACTTTTATCTTCCCTTTTATTTAATGTTGTTACTCTTCTTAAAATATTTCATTTTCAGTTTTTCCTTTCCTCACTGAGCTATTTTCCCTGTTAGAGCCCCTGGGCTTATAGCATTCTGCTTTTCCAACTAGGGTTGTAGCTTAGCAAGTAATAATAATAATGATAATAATAATAATAATGATGATAATAATAATGAGTGCATCTACACATCTTTATATCAATATGATAATTGTTCTTTGTAGAAACAATAATTTCCTCATGATGAAAAGTGACATCTTGCTTCGTGGCCCGGGTTAAGGGTAGAAGAGACTCTTCAGCTATGGTAAGCAGCTCTTCTAGGAGAAGGACATTCCAAAATGAAACCATTGATTTCTAGTCTTGGGTAGTGCCATAGCCTCTGTACCATGGTCTTCCACAGTTTTGGATTAGAGTTCTTTTGCTTGAGGGTACACTCGAACACGCAGTTCTATGTAATTTCTCTTGTTTTATGGTTTATAGGATTAATCTTTTGACTTTACTGTGGGACTCTATAACATAGTTTGGGAACAGAGAGAGAGAGAGAGAGAGAGAGAGAGAGAGAGAGAGCAGTCTCCTGTATGATATAACAATGATAAATTAGAAACTGATTCAATACAGTATGCCAAAAGATGGAGAAACGCAGTCATATATTGCAGTCATATATATATATATATATATATATGTATATATATATGTATATATATATATATATATATATAGAGAGAGAGAGAGAGAGAGAGAGAGAGAGAGAGAAATTTACCATTCATTAGAAATGACCCTTTCTAGCAAGTGTTTAAAGAGGAAACATCTGATAACAGCGCAGGTAGCTGGTATGGGAACGTCATTGTTCTGTAAGTATCTCTCTGTAGGTTTTGTACGTTTACTGTACCTATAAAATATATAGAAAACTCCTTCCATAAGTACAGGGCTGCCAAATACAAGAGCCCTTGGTTCTTTTGCATTTGAACATCAGGTTTCCTGTCATTCTTACGCTATATTTTTAGGCTATATACATACATATATATATACATATATATACTGTATATATATATATATATATATATATGTATGTATATATAATGCCGAGAAAGAAAGAAATAGGCTTAAATAAATGAACAGCTTTATAGCGCTTTTAAGAACCTTCAAAAGGCTCTGAAATTAGTCCTATTGCAAAACAATATTTAATCATTCAAATTCACGAAAATTGGTTTTAAATCGTTCAATAAACTCTCGTACCTGGAAGAAAAATCTAGGCCTATGTCATCATCATCATTAGCCGTTGATAGTCCACTGCGGAACAAAGGCCTCAGACATGTCCATCCATTCCCGGTTGCTTCTTTTGCAATCTCCAGGAACCCACTCTGTTGTTCTTAACATCCATCTATTGTCTGACATTCTACTTATATGCCTTGGCCATATATGAGGATTTATAATAAACAAAAATTACAAGAAAAAGTCTTTTTTCATTGTTTATATATGATGACGCTATTCTAATGTTGTTATTGATCCAAAGATATATTCCATGTAGGGTGATAATGTGAACTTTGTAATCTATAATCTTGGGGGCACTCTAGGCTCAAGGAAGGAAGCCGGCTGATATTAACCTACTCTCTGGTATAACAATACATTCTGAGCATCTCTCTCTCTCTCTCTCTCTCTCTCTCTCTCTCTCTCTCTCTCTCTGAAATTTCCCAAAATTCAGAGATACTTTAACGTGGTGAAAGGGTTTGTGTATCGCCATGATCAGCTAAGCTATACTAGTCATGAGCACCCATACTAGGTTGGTTTGCTGTGAGCGATCAGACCAAAGTCTCCCTCCATCAACAATTTGCAGTTGGCCAGCCTGGTGATTAAAGCTGGCCAAAGTCCAGGCATTTCATATCTGAGGCCTTTGTCCTGCAGTAGACTGAAAATGCCTGCATACGTAGGCCTACGCGTACTTCAGTTCTAGAAGTGACATCATCATTATTATTATT
>NC_090730.1:14452556-14460056 GCF_036898095.1 Palaemon carinicauda
TATATATAAATATATATATATGTATATATACACACATATATATAAATATATATATATATATATATATACACACACACACACACATATATATATATACATATATGTATATATATATATATATATATATATGTATTCATTCATATATATTTTCCTTTTTCTGATTCTCTTTCTTCTCAAAACCATCCTTACTGTCCTCCCTTCAGTTGAAGTGGCTATCCTGGAGGGTATTTAGCCTTGCATGGTGTATCGGCTCCTCCATGTTGACCAGTTTTTCCGACTTTTTACTATAGTCTATGGGTATCATCAATCACTTTATTTATAATTTTGTATATATTGTTTTTGTTATAATTCTTGTTAATCTAGTTTTTAGGTATGATGCATCTTTTTTATTTCAATTAATTCTTATGCTGTCTGGAGACATTGAGCGAAATCCGGGACCAGTACATCCTAGATTTCGTCAATGTTGTCTTTTGTATTGCAATATTCGTGGTCTTCATGCAAATATCCAAGACCTTACAGTTGCGTCCAGACAGTATGATATTCTTTTGTGCTCAGAAACTTTGGTTTCTAATATGAGGCACTCATCTGAGCTCCTTATAACTGGTTTTAAGAAGCCAATAATGTTGAAACGTGATGCCATCCCTAGGGCCAGGGGAATGGCGGTGTATATTAGGACCGACTACCCTGCTTCTCATAAGTCCTGCTATCAATGTGGATGTCATGAGATTCAGGTAATAAAAGTTTGTGGCAGGCATAACAACTTTTATTTGTGTTCGATCTACCGGAATCCAGACATGGATGATTCTATCTTCGATTGTCTTCTTACCATTATGGCTAAGATACAAAAAGATGATAGAAAGGCTTCTTTTGTCTTTCTTGGTGATTTTAATGCTCACCATAGGGAGTGGTTAAGTTCTATCTCTCCTACCGATCGCCATGGCTTAAGAGCTTTAGACTTTGTCTCTGAATCAGGCTGTGAGCAAATCATAAATGAAGCTACTCACAGGTCTGGTAATTGCTTGGACCTCGTATACACTGACTCCCTTGGCGTTATAACTAGTAAGGTTGGTTCTCCAGTCGGGACATCTGATCATGCCTTGATTTCATTAGTAGTGAAGACTGAGCAGTCTGCCCCTGATATATCATACTCTTGTAAAATTTATATGAAATCCCAAGCAGACTGGAATGGGATTTTGCATGATCTTTTGTGCTTGAATTGGTCACAATTATATAATAGTGTAGATCCTGTTGTCCCTTTGAATGAGAATCTAGTCAACGTAATTGATAGGTGTATCCCTTCTCTTGTGCTAAAATACCGAGTGAAGGACAAACTGTGGTTCAATCATGATTGCAGACGTGCTTATTTGGAGAAGCAGGAGGCCTATCATCTTTGGAAGGGTAACAGATCAGGTTTGACGTGGAATAACTATACTCAGCTTTGAGATTTTGCTCAGAGTTTAAGCCTCAACTTTAAAGGAATACAATTTAACCATAAAAGAAACCCTTTCTGGTACAACTCAGGAACATAAATGGTGGTCTACCCTTAAATCTGCACTCTTTGGTGTAGATGCAACAGCTCCTCCTTTACTTAAACCAGATGGCTCAGTCACGCATTGTCCAAAGGAAAAGGCAACCCTTTTGGCTGATGTTTTTGACAGTAAACAGAATAATGAAAAACTTGAACTTCCTCATTCCTGTTTTTCTGAGGCTAAACTGACTAGTTTAGCTTTTCGATCTCGTGAGATTAAAGCTCTGTTGATGGACCTTGATGCTTATGGAGGTGTAGACCCAAATGGTATTTTTCCTTTGTTCTTTATAAAGACAGCAGATTTCTTAGCTCCAAAGCTATCTGTTATTTTGCGCTAGTTAGCAAGAAGAGTAGCTTATAGCACTTGTTGGAGAATATGTAAATGTGTTTGTGGTAGCTCAAGTCCCACTGATTACCGCCCAATTTCCATAACTCCCATATTATCTAAAGTTTTTGAGCGTCTTCTGGCAAAACGTCTTAATAGGTGTGCTGAAGGTAATCACCTACTCCCTAGTTTGCAATTTGGTTTCGTAAAGGCCTTGGAGCATGTGATGCCCTTCTTACAATCTCTAATGCTGTACAGAAATCCCTTGATTGTGGTCAGGAAGTTCGTATGATTGGCATTGATTTTAGTGCTGCCTTTGACTGTGTTAATCATGAGGCCCTTCCTTTCAAACTCAAACAGTTGGGAGTGGGTGGGTCGTTTCTTAGCATTATTATTGATTTTTTAAGTAATAGATCTCAAAGAGTTGTGATATCCCGTGTTCCACAGGGTAGTGTTCTTGGCCCATTACTTTTCATACTATATACACATGACATGTGGTTTGGCTTAGAAAACAAGCTTATTGCATATGCAGATGATGCTACTCTCTTTGCATCAATTCCATCCCCTGAATGTAGATCTGGGGTTGGTGAATCCCTTAATAGAGATTTAGCTAAACTTAGTGGATGGTGCAAATTATGGGGTATGAAGTTGAATCCCAACAAACTCAAAGTATGACTGTAAGTAGGTCAAGGACGTTGGGTCCTTAACATCCGGATCTCATAATTGATAATGTTTCTTTAAATTTGTATGACTCTTTTAAAATCTTAGGTGTGATTCTCGACAGCAAATTTACTTTTGAGAAACACATTAGGTCTGTGTCTTCTTCAATTGCACAAAAAATTGCCGTATTGAGTAGGTCTTTTAAGATTTTCGGTGATCAATCTCTTCTGAAGAAGTGTTTTAATTCTTTCATTCTAGCTTGTTTTGAGTATTGTTCTCCTGTCTGGTCTTCAGCTGCTGATTCTCATTTTAATTTCTTGGACAGAAACTTTCGGTCTATTAAATTTCTTATTCCTGATCTAGATATTAATTTTTGGCACCGTCCTTCAATTAGTTCATTATGCATGTTGCATAAGATTTTTCATACCTCTGACCATCCTTTACATTCAGATCTCCCTGGACAAGTCTATTCCGTTCGTAATACTAGGCAGGCCTTCTCCATCATGAGGCTCAATACTACACAGTATTATAGAAGTTTTATTCCACCTGTGACCAAGTTGTGGAATAATCTTCCTAATCGGGTAGTTGAATCAGTAGAACCTCAAAAGTTCAAAGTTGCAGCAAATGTTTTTATTTTGACCAAGCTGACATGAGTCTTTTTTATAGTTTATATATGACATCTGTTTTGGCGTTGTTAATAGTTTATATATGACATATCTGTTTTGACTTTGTTACTGTTTTAAAATGATTTATTGTTAATTTGTTCTCATTATTTATTTACTTCCTTATTTCCTTTCCTCACTGGTCTATTTTTTCCTATTGGAGCCCTTGGGCTTATAGCATCTTGCTTTTCCAACTTGGGTTGTAGCTTGGCTAATAATAATAATAATAATAATAATAATAATAATAATAATAATAATAATAATAATAATAATCATTCAATCCACAATAGGAAAGCTCTTCCTTGACTTAAGGCTACTTGGAATTGGCAAGTGAGGATGTAGTGGGTGTCTCGAGTCCTAGGTTTGTTTGTTCTTTTCAATTTTTGTTGTTGTATGCCTCCTGATTTCTAGAAAGTACGTACCAGCAAGTTTGTAGAGGGTGGGGCGTTGTGTCCCTGTGATGACGCTGCATACCTCGTTGAGCATAGTATCTGTTTTCTCCATATGGTATGATTTGCTTCACACTGGTGCACGGGGCTAAGGCAGTTGTTTTTAGTGTGTGAGCATCGACTCCCCTATTGGTTCCTGCAAGTTTTTTTAGCAGCGAAATGCAAGAGTCAGCCTTCCTCAGAGCTTTTGTGGTTGGGTGGCAAATGACAGAGTTCTTTCCAGCGTTATCCCCAGCCCCAGCCCCCAGGTACACTGGAAACTGGTGATGTTCTAACTCCTCACCACACCACGAATATTATTGATAAATTGGATACCATGCTATAATAAAGACATTCAAACCAAAGATAAAAGAGAGAAATAAGTCTTTGGAAATTGTTTGTTGGGTTCCACGCGTTTGTAAATAGAGATTAAACGGATTTTTTAATCAAGTAAGCATTTGGTTTCCACTTTTCAATGAAAAAGACTCAAAAATTATCATCATTTATTACAAAATATCGTAGTTCATGCAAAGAAATATTCTAACAAACTTTCATTCAGTGGAAATTGTTAATAAATGGCCCATTAGCAGGAAATGAGAACAGACTAGAGATTTAATGCCAATTTTCCATATCTACTCTATAATATTCATGATAGAGGAAGAAAAGTTATATTCTTTATTAAGAATTTACATCAGCGAATTACTACCCAAACGGATAACTAGTTTAAGTCCTTAACAAAGCGGTCTGTCTCTTTATGATTCCCCCTGCTATTTCTCTTTCAAATTTCTCCTGCTATTTAATTTCAATTTCTCCACCCTGATTTAACTAAGATTAATTACTCGTTCTAAAATAAGTGAATGGCTCTGTACTATCCAACTGTCGCTATCTTACACATAACAATCTTTAAAATCATACACATACACATGTACACATACAAAACTACAAAATACAAAAATATAAAAAGATGATATATATCGCAAAGTATCACAGGCAAACAACGAGTCCCCTCTCTCCCTACTCAGCCGTGTTGGTAGCCGTTAACGGGCGTATTTGGGTGGACACCCACGTTCTCGTAGGTGATGGTGGCGACGTACCCGCGATGATGGTCGGCGACGTACGACACGACTTGGCGGCGTCCGTCCGGAAGGAGGACGTAGTAACGGCCCGTAACGGCGTCCCCGTTACTGGTCTCTTCGTGGCCGAAGTCATTGCCTGTGTATTGGTCTCGGATACCGTATCGGAAGTCATAGGGCATCTGAGGATTAAAGAATGAATGGTATTAAGGTACAGCCTTTTTGAAGAGCTTCGCAATAGCACAAGCACATAAACATATCAATGCTTGTATATATATATATATATATATATATATACTATATATATATATGTGTGTGTATATATATATATATATGTATATATATGTATATATATGTGTATATATATATTTATATATATTCATACATGTATATATATATATATATATATGTATATATGTATATATGTGTGTGTAGGTAAATGTATTCATGCATACATACATACAAACACACACACACACACACATATATATATATATATATATATACAGTATATATATAAATATATAAGTATACATATATAAATATAAATATAAATATATATATATATATATATATACATATATATATATATATATGTATATATATATATATATATATGAAAGAAAGTACAAGTTTCTGGATACGCGTATCAGACGATTAATGCAGGAGTTTTACTGCACATGTGATTCATCCATGATTCGAGTGTTGAAAGGGGTTTTAGTAGTTTTTGCATTGATTTTTCACTAGAACTATCCCGTATTAAAGAAACATGCTAATGATTATGTATATATGCATTTATACCAACGTTTTATAATAATCTGTATTGAACATTTATATTGAATATGGCTCCTTGAGTAAGATAGTCGAAAATCTTCTTCAACCTATTTTAACTTTTATATAAAAATTTTATTGTTTCACAAATATGGGGGTTAGCATGCATGTGTGTATTTTATAACTAAGAAACCCTAACCAATTTCAAGTATGCGTATGTATATACAAATACACATAAACTGTCAAAGTGAGTTTATATGTAATTGCAAATATTCCTGGAAAATTACATTCATCATCAGAAAGTGATTACCCATCTTCAATAAATCTATGTCATTCTTTAAAAGTTACTTCCCCTTGGGCAACGAACTAGTACCAAAGACCACAGATTGCAGTAACCACAATGACTTACTGGTGGATAATCATAAGGTCCCAGAACAGGCTTCGCCTCAACATTAATTGCTGCCATCATCATCATCATCATCAGTAGAGACGAGACACTGACCATTGGAGCTAGACCAGACATCCTCATTGCGTAACGAGTTGTTTATTACCTGTGGTGGGAAGTTAATGGAGAAGGGAAAGTACCTGTCGTTAAGTAATATTTAAGGCGGTTATTATTTCTAGATGAAAATATGTACGTACACTGTTAAAAATTTGCCGTAAAAAAAAAGCGGTAAAAATCATGAAATAAATGTTGACAGCCATTTACCATTTTAAAAACGGATTTATTGACGTAAAGGATATTACGGTCACCAACCCGTAAAATTTAGTGACAAAGTAAGGTAAAGTTACGGTCGTCTGTATTTTACTGAAATATGACTGAGAACCGTATATTTTTACGGAGATTTCCCGATTAAAATTACGATATTTTTAACAGTGTGGGATGTTTGTTCTTTTACAAGAGAGTTAGTTGAAGGGAAGAAATTATTTTGTGGCTATTCAATTGCATATCAGAATATTTTTTTTCCATATTATATTTTTGTTTGTTTAAATGTATATAAAATAGCCACATTAAATCTCTTGGAGAAAAGTAGAGACCCATTTTCATGCTTTAAGAAACAAATTACTCGTTTCAGTATATAAAAATAAAGAAAAACATAAAGTCTACAATCTCAAAATAGATTTCTAGAAGTACAGTATGTTAATTAGTACAGTATGTTAATTGGGGTAAAGCAAATTAATGAGAGAAAGATCCGTATGTTAAATGCATTCTACATGACGATGAATTTTTATTTTACCAACTATGATAGCACAATGAAAGTGTGATAAGTAATTATATTCTGCAATGATATTAGGAATATATCACATTCACCTAAACTAGAAAAATCTGTCGGGAATTTACGTTTCCGGTTGAGTTATAACACACTTTGAAAAGGTATTAAACAGAATGTACTTTACTATGTTATTAAACAGAAGAACTAAAATATTATCTAAAAATATTCTACCATAGATTCTCTATCATCGTAAGAAAGCAAAGATAACGCGAAAGTTCTCAGGCAATTAAAAGTTTAAGAATTAGCAGCATTTTTCTGCTTTAATTTTGATTGTGTTTCCTGGCATGTTTTTCTTTTAATTGTGGATATTATCTGGTAATCGTTATTGTCGTTTTACATCTTGCAAAAGTTATTCTAAACTACATCAGAATAAAACGTCATAAAACATGGTGACGTAGCAGAATTTGATGACCCAGTAAGGGTCAACGGTTTGCAAACAGGATAAAGGAAATGATTAAATCATAGAAACGCCATAAATTTCCAGACAAATGCAGGAAGTTGGGGAATATGAATGTCTGATTTTCATGCCAGCGTAAAATGCAATACAATTCTTATAGGCTAGAATAGGTCTTACTGTTCAAAGTGTGGAATAGGATGCAGTTAAAAGAAATGAAATTTAAATGAGTAGTGAGGGAGCCCATGTTACAAGTAAGAACGAATAAGATATGAGTTATAACAGGTGCTTCAGTGACAGCAGAATCAAACGAGAAGTGGAGGAAATTATTTGAAAAAATGTAAACATTTCAGAAGACCGAGATGGCGTAGAAATTGGTCCCCTT
>NC_090730.1:14462556-14480056 GCF_036898095.1 Palaemon carinicauda
GTTGCAAAGGGAAGAAGATGCTCATTGCAAAAGTTCCCATAGTAAATAGACATCACAGGCACTGGATCTGATAACCGTCCACAACAGCTGTTGTCTGAGGAGCTTCGATCATTTTGTTTATAAGCGATTTTGCTGATACTCGATGATGATTAGGTTTAGAACTATCATTGTAACTGAGAAAGCATGAAATTATTATCTATGCTTCGACAACTTTTCTCATGAGATTTCCTATTTCATAACAGTTGCTGGTGATGATCCTCTGATTACCGAAGTGCAGAATGAGTAAATAGATAAATAAATAAACAATCTCCAACAGTTTTACGGCTATTGCAAGTAATGGCTGTAACATTGCAAATCTAGAATTCCTAATACGAAAGAAAATCGCATGATCACTCGAAAGTAATGTTATGTGAAATTAAATAACCGTATATCATTTTCAAAATCATAATATTGTCTCCTTATTGATACATTTAATAACATGACACATTTCGCCCATATCTTAATTGCTCTGATTCATATAAGGCTTCGATAAACACAGAGAGCACCAGTTTCAAGAAACTAACAAAAAGAGAGGGGTAGCCCCAAATACCTTCAGAGATAAACTACAAGTTGTACTGTAGTGTTTGATGAACAGACACAACGTCCAGTGCGGAAAGGAAACGTCAAATGAGACAGGGAACCAATGTCCTTCTTTTACATAAGGTTGTAGTTTCCCCATGGATGCGATATGACCTCAAACTCGTGTAATTATCCGTTCAAAAGGGCAATTAAAAAGACCGTGTGACCTCCTAATGAGTGTAATTCAGCAATAATAATGTATAGTCGATGATTTCACTTTACCTTCATGGTTGGTGATTGAGGAGTTAATACTACGAATGAAACTATTGATTTCTTCATAGTAATAAGCGTCTATAATGCTTGAAGGACTTTTATTGCCCTATTGAATTTTTCCCTATATTACTTTTTATTCTTTTTTTTACTTTCTTTTTATCAGTTGTATTTTCCTTTTTCTTCCAGGATATAATTATCTTTATTAAGATTTCTTTTCCATATGTTCAGATAAATCTATGCATAGATGTAAAGCCCGTGTAAGACAACGACCTCAGTGCTCTCTAAACGATAATTTATTCCTCTTATTTAGGGTTTGCCGTCTCGAGTGGTGGACCACAACAAAAGATGACTGGTATAATTAGTATATGGCCCATAGTTTACCCTTGACACCCCCTCGAAACTAATAAATCTAAACTAATCTAAACATAACCAAGGCTTTTGATGTATGGTATTTATTAACTTATTTCCCCTGAAGGTGAACTTGTATCCTATACTTTACTCGTGGAGTAGTATAGTCACGCATGAAATAGAATGTTAACTATTCTTTATAGTACATTTGCTCACAAAGATAACTGTGCTGGAAAGAATGGGGTATTCTTTTCTCTTGAAATACAAATACTATATAAAAATGTATTAAAAGGATAGGTAGCATAAGGTATATACTTATACAGTTGAGTATGCAATGATATTGAAGATTACTTAATATTTTGAGTTACGTGTTCAATGAATTATGCACTGCAGATGCTCCTTATATAAGAGATTCAATATAGAAAGTAATAAAACTCTCTGATGCATTCAGGATTAAAGTGCTCGAAAGCGGAAATGAAAACCTAGCACTCTCTCTCTCTCTCTCTCTCTCTCTCTCTCTCTCTCTCTCTCTCTCTCTCTCTCTCTCTCTCTCTCTCTCGTAATGGTATTCGTGAATATACTTTTAATGCAGGAAAACGTGCTCATAAGAACGATATACATTAGATGCCGAAATCAAAATTATAATTTCAAGCTATTCCAAGAATTTAAGCAAGCTATGAACTCCTACTATTACTATTACGAGACGATTAATAGATCATTTCAAATAATGTTGAATAAAATCAAAGCTTTCTTCAGAGCGTTTGTATTAAACAAAACACATTAAAAATATATGGATAAACAACAATTACAACATTACAAATCATAATATAGAATGATGTTTACGCAGAGATTGATTGATTGATTGATTTGAAGTTCTCTGGCATCCTGAATACGGAGAGACTTCAACTAAAATATAGGGAGGGTAACTACAAATGAACTTAATGGGGACACATCAAACGAACTATAGGAAGAGAAAAATCAAATGAACTTAAAGGGGAGGGGGAAGACATCAAATAAACCCTAGGGATTGTGACATCCGATTAACATAAAGAAGATAAATCAAATGAACTATATTGTAGGTAGTATCTAATAAGTTTAAACGAGAGGCATCGATTTACTCACTGGAAGGTAACATCAAACAAACTCAAGGAAGGATAACATCATATTGATATAAATGAGGGATATTAGCAGAACAATATGTAGGGTAATAGCAAATTAACTTGGAGGAGAGACATCAAATAGGATTTAAGGAGGGTAACATCAAATAAACCCAAGGAAGGGACCTCAAATAAAGGGAGGTTAACACCATATGCAAATGATGGAGCAACCTGAAATAAAATAAAGGAACGGCAACAACTAGTGCAAATAAGGGAGGGAATGTTAATGAAATAAAGGGAGGATAACTTAAATGCTAATAATAGAGAGTTCAAATAAAATAAAGGAAAGGTAACATCAAATGCAAGTAAGGATGGGACCTCAAATAAAATGAAGGGGAGGGTGACATCGAATGCAAGTAAGGGAGGGACATTGAATAAAATAAATGTAGGGTAACATCAAATGCAAATAAGGTAGGGACCTCAAATACAACAAAGGAAGGGTAACATCAAGTCCAGATAAGGGAGGGACTTAAAAAAATGAAGGGAGGCTAATATTGAATGCAAATAAAGGAGATACCTCAAACAAAGTAAAGGGAAGGTAACATCAATTGCAATTAAGGGAGGGATCTCAAATATAATAAAGACAGGATAATAGTAAATGCGAATAAAGGGGGGGGGGAGACTTTAAATGAAATAAAGGGACAGTAATATTAAATGAAAATAAGGAAGGGACCTCAAATAAAATAAAGGGAGGGTATCATCAAATGCAAGTAAGGGAGGTACCCTAATAAATTGAAGGGAGGGTGATATCAAATGAAAATAAGGGAGAGACCTCAAAACTAAAAGGAGAGTAACATCATACAGAAATTACGGTGGGACAAAAAAAAAAGAAAAAAATGGAGGGTAATACCAAAGGCCACTAAAGGCCGAATAAAATGAAGGGAAGGAAACATCAAGTGCAAATAAGGAAAAAACCTCAAATAAAATAAGGGGGGGGGGGCATTGAATACAAATAAAGGAGGGACCTAAAAAAATACAGAAAGGGTAACATCAAGTGCAAATAAAGGAGGAGCAACAAATAAGATAAAGGAAGGGTAACATCAGGAGCAAATAAGGTAGGGATTTCAAATAAAATAAAGTGAGGGTAACATTAGATAACATCAATTGCAAATAATGGAGGGACGTTAAATGAATTAAAGGGAGGGTAACATGAAATGCAAATAAGGGAGGGACCTCAAATAATATACAAAGAGGGTCACATCAAGTGCAAATAAGGGAGGTACCTCAAATAAGACAACGGAAGGGTAACATTAAATCCAAATAAGTGAGTGACCTAAGACATATAGGGAGGGTAATAACAAATGCAAATATGGAATGAACCTCAAATAAAAAGAGTGTAACGTCAAATGCAACTAAAGGAAGGACAACAAATAATAAAAAGGGAAATTACCATCAAGCACATATAGGATAGAGACCACAAAAAAGTAATGGGAGGGTAACATTAAATGCAAATAAGGGATGGACATCAAATAAAGTAAAGGGGTGTGACATCAAGTGAAAATGAGGGAGGAACCTCAAATGAAATAAATGGAGGGTAATAGCAAATGCAAATAATGGAATAAAGGGAGGGTAACCATAAATGCAGATAAGGGAGGGACCACAAATAGAGTAATGGGAGGGTAACATACAATGCAAATAAAGGAGGTACCTCAAATCTAATAAATGGAGGGTAATATCAAATGCAAATAATGGAGGGACTCAAGTGAAATAAAGGGAGGGTAACCATAAATGCAAATAAGGGAGGGACCACAAATAGAGTAATGGGAGGGTAACATACAATGCAAATAAAGGAGGCACCTCAAATCTAATAAATGGAGGGTAATATAAAATGCAAATAATGGAGGGACTCAAAGAAAATAAGGGGAGGGTAACCATAAATGCAAATAAGAGAGGGACCTTAAATAAAATAAAAGGATGTTAACATCAAGTGCAAATAAGGCAGGGACCTCAAATAAGATAAAGGGAGGGTAATATCAAATGCAAATTAGGGAGGGATCGCAAATAGAATAAAGGGAAGGTAATGTTAAATGCAAATAAGGGAGGAACATCATATAAAAAAAGAGAGAATAACACCAAAACAGCGAAAGGAGAAACCTTAAAAAATATAAAGGAAGGTTAACATCAAATGTGAATAAGGGAGGGACATCAAATGAAATAAAGGGGGGGGGGTAATATCAAGTGCAAATAAGGGAGAGAACTCAAAGAAAATAAGGGGAGGGTAACATTAAAAGCAAATAAGAGAGGGACGTAAAAAAATAAAGGGAAGTTAACACCAATTGCATATAAGGGAGGGAACTCAAATAAAATAAAGTGGGGGGGGGGGTGGGGGGTAACATCAAGTGCAAATAAGGGACCGACCTCAAAAATATAAATGAAAGGTAACATTAAATGCAGATAAGGGAGTGACTTCAAATAAAATACAGGGAGGGTAATATTAAAAGGGAGGGACCTCGATTAGAATAAAGCACAGGTAATATCAAATACAAATAAGGGAGGGACTTCAAGTGAATTTAAGTGAAGGTAACATCAAATGCAAATAAGGGAAGGACTTAAGATAAAATAATGGGAAGCTAACATCAAATGCAATTAAGGGAGCGATCTGAAAAATAAAATAAAGGAAGGGTAATATGGAATAAAAATAAGGGGGGGGGGGACTTCAAGTGAACTAAAGCGAGAGTAACATCAAATGCTATTAAGGATGGGACCCTAAATAGAATAATGGGAAGTTAACATCAAATGCAAATAAGGGATAGACCTCAAATGAAATAAAGGGAAAGTAACGTGAAATGAAAATATGAGAGGGACCTCAAATGAAATAAAGAAGGGATAATATTAAATAAAAATAAGGGTGGGATTTCAAGTAAACTGAAGTGAGAGTAACATCAAATGTAAATGAAGAACGGACCTCAAAAAAAATAAGGGAGGGTAACATTAAACGCATATATGGGAAGGACATCGAGTCAAATAAAAGGAGGGTAACATCGAGTCCATAGAAGGGAGGGACCTAAAGTAAAATATGGGAGGGTAACATCAAATGCAAATATGGGAGGGACATCGAATAAAATAAAGGGAGGGTAACATCAAATCCATATAAGAGAGGGACCTAAAGTAAAATATTGGAGGGTAACATCAAAAACAAACAGGGGAGGGACTTGAATTAAAATAAAGGGAGGGTAATATCAAGTCCATATGAGGAGGAAACTAGAGTAAAATATAGGAGGGTAACATCAAATGCAAACAAGGGAGGGACCTTGAATGAAATAAAGGGAGGGTAATATCAAGTCCATGTAAGGGAGGGGCCTAAAGTAAAATATGGGAGGGGAATATTAAATGCAAATATGGGAGAGAAATGAAATAAAATAAAGGGAGGGTAATATTAAGTCCATGTAAGGGAGGGACCTAAAGTAAAATATGGGAGGGTAACCTCAAATGTCAACTAGTGAGGGATATCAAATAAGATAAAGGGAGGGTAATATCAAGTCCAAATAAGGGACGGACCTAAATTGAAATATGGGAGGGTAACAGCAAATGCAAATAAGGGAGGGACATCAAATAAAATAAAGGGAGGATAACACCAAGTCCATATAAGGAAGGGACCTAAAGTAATATATGGGATGGTAACATCAAATGCCAACACAGAAGGGACATCAAATTAAATAAAGGGAAAGTAATATCAAGTCCATATAAGTGAGGGACGTTAAGTAAAATATAGGAGGGTAACATCAAATGAAATAAAGGGAGGGTAACATCAAGTCGATATAAGGGAGGGACCTAAATTAAGCATGAGAGGGTAACACCAACCTCAAATAAAATAAAGGGAGGGTAATATCAAGTCCATATAAGGGAGGGACCTAAAGTAAAACATGGGAGGGTAACACCAACCTCAAATCAAATAAAGGGAGGGTAATATCAAATCCATATAAGGGAGGGACCTAAAGTAAAATATGGGAGGTTAACATCAAATTCCAGCAAGGAAGGAACCTCAAATTAAATAAAGGGAGAGTAATACCAAGCCCATGTAAGGGAGGGACATAAAGTGAAATATGGGAGGGTAACATCAAATGCCAACAAGGGAGGGACCTCAAATTAATTCAAAGGAGGGTAATATCAAGTCGATATAAATGAGAGACCTAAAGTAAAATATGGGAAGGTAACATCAAATGCCAACAAGGGAGGGATCTCAAATTAAATAAAGGGAGGGTAATATCAATTCCATATAAGGGAGGGACCTTAAGTGAAATATGGGAGGGTAACACCAAATGCAAATATGTGAGGGACATCGAATAAAATAAAGGGAGGGTAACATCAAGTCCATAAAAGGTAGGGACCTAAAGTAAAATATGGGAGGGTAACATCAAATGCCAACAAGGGAGGGACATCAAATTAAATAAAGGTAGGGTAATATCAGGTCCAAATAAGAGAGGGACCTGAAGTGAAATATGGGAGGGTAACATCAAATGCCAACAAGGAGGGTACTAAAAAAATATAAAGGGAGGGTGATATGAAGTCCATATAAGGGAGGGACCTAAAGTGAAATATGGGAGGTTAATATCAAACGCCAACTAGGGATGGACCTCAAATTAAATAAAGGGAGAGTAATATCAAGTCCATATAAGGGAGGGACCTAAAGTGAAATATGGGAGGGTAACATCAAATGCCAACAAGGAGGGAACTGAAATCGAATAAAGGGAGGGTAATATCAAGTCCATATAAGGGAGGGACATAAAGTAAAATATGGGAGGGTAACATCAAATGCCAACAAGGGAGGGACATAGAAAGGAAATAATGGGAGGGTAATATCAAGTCCATATAAGGGAGGGGCCTAAAGTAAAACATGGGAGGGTAACATCAAATGCCAACAAGGGAGGGACCTCAAATTAAATAAAGGGAGAGTAATATCAAGTCCATATAAGGGAGGGACCTAAAATAAAACATGGGAGGGTAACATCAAATGACAACAAGGGAGGGATCTCAAATTAAATAAAGGGAGGGTAATATCAAGTCCATATAAGGGGGGGACCTAAAGTAAAACATGGGAGGGTAACATCAAATGCCAACAAGGGAGGGACCTCAAATTAAATAAAGGGAGAGTAATATCAAGTCCATATAAGGGAGGGACCTAAAGTAAAACATGGGAGGGTAACATCAAATGACAACAAGGGAGGGATCTCAAATTAAATAAAGGGAGGGTAATATCAGGTCCAAATAAGAGAGGGACCTAAAGTGAAATATGGGAGGGTAACATCAAATGCCAACAAGGAGGGTACTAAAAAAAAATAAAGGGAGGGTGATATGAAGTCCATATAAGGGAGGGACCTAAAGTGAAATATGGGAGGTTAATATCAAACGCCAACTAGGGATGGACCTCAAATTAAATAAAGGGAGAGTAATATCAAGTCCATATAAGGGAGGGACCTAAAGTGAAATATGGGAGGGTAACATCAAATGCCAACAAGGAGGGAACTGAAATCGAATAAAGGGAGGGTAATATCAAGTCCATATAAGGGAGGGACATAAAGTAAAATATGGGAGGGTAACATCAAATGCCAACAAGGGAGGGACATAGAAAGGAAATAATGGGAGGGTAATATCAAGTCCATATAAGGGAGGGGCCTAAAGTAAAACATGGGAGGGTAACATCAAATGCCAACAAAGGAGGGACCTCAAATTAAATAAAGGGAGAGTAATATCAAGTCCA
The DNA here is from genome assembly GCF_036898095.1 of Palaemon carinicauda. Taxonomy (NCBI): domain Eukaryota; kingdom Metazoa; phylum Arthropoda; class Malacostraca; order Decapoda; family Palaemonidae; genus Palaemon; species Palaemon carinicauda. Next base: position 14,470,591 of record NC_090730.1, read on the forward strand.
TATAAGGGAGGGACCTAAAGTAAAACATGGGAGGGTAACATCAAATGCCAACAAGGGAGGGATCTCAAATTAAATAAAGGGAGGGTAATATCAAGTCCATATAAGGGAGGGACCTAAAGTAAAATATGGGAGGGTAACATCAAATGCCAACAAGGGAGGGACCTCAAATTAAATAAAGGGAGAGTAATATCAAGTCCATATAAGGGAGGGACCTAAAGTAAAACATGGGAGGGTAACATCAAATGACAACAAGGGAGGGATCTCAAATCAAATAAAGGGAGGGTAATATCAAGTCCATATAAGGGAGGGACCTAAAGTAAAACATGGGAGGGTAACATCAAATGCCAACAAGGGAGGGACCTCAAATTAAATAAAGGGAGAGTAATATCAAATCCATATAAGGGAGGGACCTAAAGTAAAACATGGGAGGGTAACATCAAATGACAACAAGGGAGGGATCTCAAATTAAATAAAGGGAGGGTAATATCAAGTCCATATAAGGGAGGGACCTAAAGTAAAACATGGGAGGGTAACATCAAATGCCAACAAGGGGGGGGGACCTCAAATTAAATAAAGGGAGAGTAATATCAAGTCCATATAAGGGAGGGACCTAAAGTAAAACATGGGAGGGTAACATCAAATGACAACAAGGGAGGAATCTCAAATTAAATAAAAGGAGAGTAATATCAAGTCCATATAAGGGAGGGACCTAAAGTAAAACATGGGAGGGTAACATCAAATGACAACAAGGGAGGGATCTCAAATTAAATAAAGGGAGAGTAATATCAAGTCCATATAAGGGAGGGACCTAAAGTAAAACATGGGAGGGTAACATCAAATGCCAACAAGGGAGGGACCTCAAATTAAATAAAGGGAGAGTAATATCAAGTCCATATAAGGGAGGGACCTAAAGTAAAACATGGGAGGGTAACATCAAATGCCAACAAGGGAGGGACCTCAAATTAAATAAAGGGAGAGTAATATCAAGTCCATATAAGGGAGGGACCTAAAGTAAAACATGGTAGGGTAACATCAAATGCCAACAAAGGAGGGACCTCAAATTAAATAAAGGTAGGGTAATATCAAGTCCATATAAGGGAGGGACCTAAAGTGATATATGGGAGGGTAACATCAAATACCAACAAGGAGGGTACTAAAATAAAATAAAGGAAGGGTGATATGAAGTCCATATAAGGGAGGGACCTAATGTGAAATATGGGAGGTTAACATCAAACGCCAACAAGGGAGGGACCTCAAATTAAATAAAGGGAGGGTGATATGAAGTCCATATAAGGAAGGGACCTAAAGTAAAATATGGGAGGGTAACACCAAATGCCAACAAGGAGGGAACTAAAATCAAATAAAGGGAAGGTGATATCAAGTCCATATGAGGGAGGGACATAATGTAAAATATGGGAGGGTAACATCAAATGCCAACAAGGGAGGGTCCTCAAATTGAATAAATGTAGGGTAATATCAAGTCCATATAAGGGAGGGACCTAAAGTAAAATATGGGAGGGTAACATCAAATGCCAACAAGGAGGGAACTAAAATCAAATAAAGTGAGGGTAATATCAAGTACATATAAGGGAGGGATCTAAAGTAAAATATGGGAGGGAAACATCAAATGCCAACAAGGAAGGGACCTCAAAATAAATAAAGAGAGGGTAATTCAAGTCCATATAAGGGAGGGACCTAAAGTAAATCATGGGAGGGAAACATCAAATGACATCAAGGGAGGGACCTAAAATTAAATAAAGGGAGGGTAACATCAAATGCCAACAAGGGAGCGGGCTCAAATTAAATAAAGGGAGGGTAATATCAAGGTCTTATAAAGGAGGGACCTAAATTAAAATATCGGAGGGTAACACCTAATGCCAAAGAGGGAGGGATCTCAAATTAGATAAAGGGACGGTAATATCAAGTCCATATAAGGGAGGGACCTAAAGTAAAATATGGGAGGGTAACATCAAATGTAAACAAGGGAGGGATCTCAAATTAAATAAAGGGAGGCTAGTATCAAGTCCATATAAGGGAGGGACCTAAAGTAAAATATGGGAGGGTAACATCAAATGCTAACAAGGGAGGGATCTTAAATTAAATAAAGGGAGGGTAATATCAAGTCCATATAAGGGAGGGACCTAAAGTAAAATATGGGAGGGTAAGATCAAATACCAACAAGGGAGGGATCTCAAATTAAATAAAGGGAGCGTAATATCAAGTCCATATAAGGGAGGGACCTAAAGTAAAATATGGGAGGGTAAGATCAAATACCAACAAGGGAGGGATCTCAAATTAAATAAAGGGAGCGTAATATCAAGTCCATATAAGGGAGGTACCTGAAGTAAAATATGGGAGGGTAACATCAAATGCCAACAAGGGAGGGCAACATCAAATCAATATAAAGGATGGACCTCAAATGAAATATGGGAGGGTACCATCAAATGCCAACAAGGGAGGGATATCAAATTAATTAAAGGGAGGGTAATATCAAGCCCATATAAGGGAGGGACCCAAAGTAAAATATGGGAGGGTAACATCAAATGCCAACAAGGGAGGGACCTTAAATTAATTAAAGGGAGGGTAATATCAAGTCCATGTAGGTGAGTGGCCTAAAGTAAAATATGGGAGGGTAACTTCAAATATCAGCAAGGGAGGGACCTCAAATTAAATAAAGGGAGGGTAATATCAAGTCCATCTAGGGGAGGGACCTTAAGTAAAATATGGGAGTGTAACACCAAATGCTAACAAGGGAGGGATCTCAAATTAAATAAAGGGAGGGTAATATCAAGTCCATATAAGGGAGGGACCTTAAGTAAAATATGGGAGGGTAACATCAAATGCCAACAAGGGAAGTATCTCAAAATAAATAAAGGGAGGGTAATATCAACTCCATATAAGGGAGGGACCTAAAGTAAAATATGGGAGGGTAACATCAAATGCCAACAAGGGAAGTATCTCAAAATAAATAAAGGGAGGGTAATATTAAGTCCATATAAGGGAGGGACCTAAAGTAAAATATGGGAGGGTAACATCAAATGCCAACAAGGGAAGTATCTCAAAATAAATAAAGGGAGGGTAATATCAAGTCCATATAAGGGAGGGACCTAAAGTAAAATATGGGAGGGTAACATCAAATGCCAACAAGGGAAGTATCTCAAAATAAATAAAGGGAGGGTAATATCAAGTCCATATGAGGGAGGGACCTAAAGTAAAATATGGGAGGGTAACATCAAATGCCAACAAGGGAAGTATCTCAAAATAAATAAAGGGAGGGTAATATCAAGTCCATATAAGGGAGGGATCCAAAGTAAAATATGGGAGGGTAACATCAAATGCCAACAAGGGAAGTATCTCAAAATAAATAAAGGGAGGGTAATATCAAGTCCATATAAGGGAGGGACCTAAAATAAAATATGGGAGGGTAACCTCAAATGCCAACAAGGGAGGGATCTCAAATTAGATAAAGGGACGGTAATATCAAGTCCATATAAGGGAGGGACCTAAAGTAAAATATGGGAGGGTAACATCAAATGCCAACAAGGGAAGTATCTCAAAATAAATAAAGGGAGGGTAATATCAAGTCCATATGAGGGAGGGACCTAAAGTAAAATATGGGAGGGTAACATCAAATGCCAACAAGGGAAGTATCTCAAAATAAATAAAGGGAGGGTAATATCATGTCCATATAAGGGAGGGACCTAAAGTAAAATATGGGAGGGTAATATCAAATGCCAACAAGGGAAGTATCTCAAAATAAATAAAGGGAGGGTAATATCAAGTCCATATAAGGGAGGGACCTAAAGTAAAATATGGGAGGGTAACATCGAATGCCAATAAAGGAAGCATCTCAAAATAAATAAAGGGAGGGTAATAGCAAGTCCATATAAGGGATGGACCTAAAGTAAAATATGGGAGGGTAACATCAAATGTAAACAATGGAGGGATTTCAAATTAAATAAAGGGAGGGTAACATCAAGCCCATATAAGGGAGGGACCTAAAGTAAAATATGGGAGGGTAACATCAAATGCCAACAAGGGAGGGACATAGAAATGAAATAATGGGAGGGTAATATTAAGTCCATTTAAGGGAGGGAACTTAAGTAAAATATGGGAGGGTAACATCAAATGCCAACAAGGGAGGGATCTCAAATTAAATAAAGGGACGGTAATATCAAATCCATATAAGGGAGGGACCTAAAGTAAAATATGGGAGGGTAACATCAAATGTAAACAATGGAGGGATTTCAAATTAAATAAAGGGAGGGTAACATCAAGCCCATATAAGGGAGGGACCTAAAGTAAAATATGGTAGGGTAACATCAAATGCCAACAAGGGAGGGATCTCAAATTAAATAAAGGGAGGGTAATATCAAATCCATGTAGGGGAGGGACCTAAAGTAAAATATGGGAGTGTAACACCAAATGCCAACAAGGGAGGGATCTCAAATTAAATAAAGGTAGGGTAATATCAAGTCCATATAAGGGAGGGACCTTAAGTAAAATATGGGAGGGTAACATCAAATGTCAACAAAGGAGGGATCTCAAATTAAATAAAGGGACGGTAATATCAAATCCATTTAAGGGAGGGACCTAAAGTAAAATATGGGAGGGTAACATCAAATGTAAGCAATGGAGGGATCTCAAATTAAATAAAGGGAGGGTAATATCAAATCCATGTAGGGGAGGGACCTAAAGTAAAATATGGGAGTGTAACACCAAATGCCAACAAGGGAGGGATCTCAAATTAAATAAAGGTAGGGTAATATCAAGTCCATATAAGGGAGGGACCTTAAGTAAAATATGGGAGGGTAACATCAAATGTCAACAAAGAAGGGATCTCAAATTAAATAAAGGGGCGGTAATATCAAATCCATTTAAGGGAGGGACCTAAAGTAAAATATGGGAGGGTAACATCAAATGTAAACAATGGAGGGATCTCAAATTAAATAAAGGGAGGGTAATATCAAATCCATGTAGGGGAGGGACCTAAAGTAAAATATGGGAGTGTAACACCAAATGCCAACAAGGGAGGGATCTCAAATTAAATAAAGGTAGGGTAATATCAAGTCCATATAAGGGAGGGACCTTAAGTAAAATATTGGAGGGTAACATCAAATGTCAACAAAGGAGGGATCTCAAATTAAATAAAGAGACGGTAATATCAAATCCATATAAGGGAGGGACCTAAAGTAAAATATGGGAGGGTAACATCAAACGTAAACAAGGGAGGGATCTCAAAATAAATAAAGGGAGGGTAATATCAAGTCCATATAAGGGAGGGACCTTAAGTAAAATATGGGAGGGTAACAACAAATGTGAACAAGGGAGGGATCTCAAATTTAATAAAGGGAAGGTAATATCAAGTCCATATAAGGGAGGGACCTTAAGTAAAATATGGGAGGGTAACATCAAATACAAACAGGGGAAGGACTTGAATTAAAATAAAGGGAGGGTAATATCAAGTCCATATGAGGGAGGGACCTAAAGTAAAATATGGGAGGGTAACATCAAATGTAAACAAGGGAGGGATCTCAAATTAAATAAAGGGAGGGTAATCTCAAGTCCATATAAGGGAGGGACCTAAAGTAAAATATGGGAGGGTAACATCAAATACAAACAGGGGAGGGACTTGAATTAAAATAAAGGGAGGGTAATATCAAGTCCATATGAGGGAGGGACCTAAAGTAAAATATGGGAGGGTAACAAAAAATGCCAACAAGGCTGGGATCTCAAAATAAATAAAGGGAGGGTAATATCAAGTCCATATAAGGGAGGGACCTAAAGTAAAATATGGGAGGGTAACATCAAATGCCAACAAGGGAGGGAACTCGAATTAAATTAAGGGAGGGTAATATCAAGTCCATATAAGGGAGGAACTTAAAGTAAAATATGGGAGGGTAACATCAAATGCCAACAAGGGAGGGATCTCAAATTAATTAAAGGGAGGGTAATATCAAGTCCATATAAGGGAGGGACCTAAAGTAAAATATGGGAGTGTAACATCAAATGCCAACAAGGGAGGGACATAGAAATGGAATAATGGGAGGGTAATATTAAGTCCATATAAGGAAGGGACCTAAAGTAAAATATGGGAGGGTAACATCAAATGCCAACAAGGGAGGGATCTCAAATTAAATAAAGGGAGGGTAATATCAAGTCCATATAAGGGAGGGACCTAAAGTAAAATATGGGAGTGTAACATCAAATGCCAACAAGGGAGGGACATAGAAATGAAATAATAGGAGGGTAATATTAAGTCCATATAAGGAAGGGACCTAAAGTAAAATATGGGAGGGTAACATCAAATGCCAACAAGGGAGGGATCTCAAATTAAATAAAGGGAGGGTAATGTTAAGTCCATATAAGGAAGGGACCTAAAGTAAAATATGGGAGGGTAACATCAAATGCCAACAAGGGAGGGATCTCAAATTAAATAAAGGGAGGGTAATGTTAAGTCCATATAAGGGAGGGACCTAAAGTAAAATATGGGAGGGTAACATCAAATGCCAACAAGGGAGGGATCTCAAATTAAATAAAGGGAGGGTAATATCAAGTCCATATAAGGGAGGGACCTAAAGTAAAATATGGGAGTGTAACATCAAATGCCAACAAGGGAGGGACATAGAAATGAAATAATGGGAGGGTAATATTAAGTCCATTTAAGGAAGGGACCTAAAGTAAAATATGGGAGGGTAACATCAAATGCCAACAAGGGAGGGATCTCAAATTAAATAAAGGGAGGGTAATATCAAGTCCATATAAGGAAGGGACCTAATGTAAAATATGGGAGGGTAACATCAAATGTCAACAAGGGACGGAACTCGAATTAAATAAAGGGAGGGTAATATCAAGTCCATATAAGGGAGGGACCTAAAGTAAAATATGGGAGGGTAACACCAAATGCCAACAAGGGAGGGATCTCAAATTAAATAAAGGGAGGGTAATGTCAAGTCCATATAAGGGAGGGACCTAAAGTAAAATATGGGAGGGTAACATCAAATGCCAACAAGGGAAGTATCTCAAAATAAATAGAGGGAGGGTAATATCAAGTCCATATAAGGGATGGTCCTCAAGTGAATTATGGGAGGGTAACATCAAATGCCAACAAGGGTGGGACATAGAAATGAAATAATGGGAGGGTAATATCAAGTCCATATAAAAGAGGGACCTAAAGGGAAATATGGGAGGGTAACATCAAATGCCAACAAGGGAAGGACCTCAATTAAAATAAAGGAAGGCTAACATCAAGTCCAAATAAGGTAGGGACCTAAAGTAAAATATGGGAGGGTAACATCAAATGCCAACAAGTGAGGGAACTCAAATTATATAAAGGTAGGGTAATATCAAGTCCATGTAAGGGAGGGACCTAAGGTAAAATATGGGAGGGTAACATCAAATGGCAATAAGGGAGGGACATAGAAATGAAATAAATGGAGGTTAATATCAATTCCATATAAGGGAGGGACCTAAAGTAAAATATGGGAGGGTAACATCAAATGTCAACAAGGGAGGGAACTCAAATTATATAAAGGTAGGGTAATATCAAGTCCATGTAAGGGAGGGACCTAAGGTAAAATATGGGAGGGTAACATCAAATGGCAATAAGGGAAGGACATAGAAATGAAATAATGGGAGGGTAATATCAAGTCCATATAAGGGAGGGACCTAAAGTAAAATATGGGAGGGTAACATCAAATGGCAATAAGGGAAGGACATAGAAATGAAATAATGGGAGGGTAATATCAAGTCCATATAAAAGAGGGACCTAAAGGGAAATATGGGAGGGTAACATCAAATGCCAACAAGGGAAGGACCTCAATTAAAATAAAGGAAGGCTAACATCAAGTCCAAATAAGGGAGGGACCTAAAGTAAAATATGGGAGGGTAACATCATATGCGAACATGGGATTTATCTCAAATTAAATAAAGGGAGTGTAATATTAAGTCCATATAAGGGAGGGACCTATATTAAAATATGGGAGGGTAACATCAAATGCCAACAAGGGAGGGACTTCAAATAAAATAAAGGGAGGGTAACATCAAGTCCATATAAGGGAGCGACGTCAAGTAAAATATGGGAGGGTAACATCAAATGCCAACAAGGGAGGGACTTCAAATAAAATAAAGGGATAGTAACATCAAGTCCATATAAGGGAGCGACGTCAAGTAAAATATGGGAGGGTAACATCAAATGCCAACAAGTGAGGGACTTCAAATAAAATAAAGAGAGGGTAACATCAAGTCCATATATGGGGGCGACGTCAAGTAAAATATGGGAGGGTAACATGAAATGCAAATAATGGTTGAACCTCAAATAAAATTAGGGGGTGTAACATCAAATGCAAGAAAGGTAGGAACCTTAAATAAATTAAAGGGAGGGTAACGTCAAATAAAAATAAGGAAGGTACTTCAAATGAAATAACGGGAGGACAACATCAATTGCATATAAAGGAGGGACCTGAAATATAGTAAAACTAGGGTAACATTAATTGCAAATAAGGAAGGGACCTCAAATAAAATAAAGGGAGGGTAACATAAAATGCTAATAAGTGAAGGACCTCAAATTAATTAAGGGAGGGTAATATCCAATCCAAGTAAGGGAGGGACCTCAAAGTAAAATGAGGATAACATCAAATAATTTAAAGGAATGACCTCAACTGGACAATAGGGAGCGTCATATCAAATGAACTTAGGGTAGAGACGTCAAATAAAATGTAGGGAGGGTAACAACAAATACACCCAAAGACAGATGAAATAAAGTTCAGTGAGGGTAATATTAAATGTACATAAATGAAAGACATCATATAATATATAGGAAGGGTAACGTCAAATGAACATAAGGGAGAGATATCAACAAATTCGAGGGTGGGTAACATCAAATCAAATTAAGGGAGAGACACCAATTAACTAAAGGAAGGATAACATCAAATGAACTTAAGGGTGGAACATCAATAAACTCTTAGGATGGTAACATCAAATGACTCTAAGGAAGAGACATCAAATGAACTCTAGGGAGGATAACATCAAATAAACTTTTGGAAGAGACATCAAATGATAACGAAAACAGTTAATGAACTCCAGGACTTATGGCATCAATTAACCTCTATAGAAAGCAAACAGGAAATGAACTTCCATAGAAATAGTTATAAACTGGGATTCTGGGTGTGTAACATTAATTCGAATCAAAGGAATTAACGCTAAAGATAATGGACTTGCAATAAAGGCATAAGAATTAACTGACTTGTGGGATGACGATATCCAAAAAAGTCAAGGCAGATTCGATCCACTAGTGACTAGATTTATGAAAGTATGCCAAAGTGTTGAGTTAATGAGAAGTGCCAGCTATAGGACATTATAGAGGCTGACATTGACCATAGAGAGGAGCCCAATCCAGGACATGATGGAGTGAAATGCAATAGACTGTAGATAGAGGGAGATTAAACAAACATTTCAAAACTTAAAC
>NC_090730.1:14485056-14492556 GCF_036898095.1 Palaemon carinicauda
ATATTAAGGTAATGTAGTTCTAATGTAATTAATACCCCGCTCTCTTCATGTTCCTTTTGAAAAAAAAACATCTATGACTCTTTTATCTACCTGCCTTCAGCTGTTTTCTCTTTGCATTAAAACTACTTCAAGATATTGCGGTCAGCCTTCTTACCTATGCTTAGTATTCATAATCCTTTTCGTTATATATTCTTGTTCTTTTACTAAACCATTCCTATTGGGAACGTCGTGCCTGACGATCTATCGGACTGAGATTCGAGTCCCGCTCAAGCTCATTAGTTTCTTGTGGTGTCTGCAACCTCGCCTTGTGAGCTAAGGATGAGGTGGGGGTTGGTTTGGGGGAGCTTATATGTCTACTTGCCGAGTCATCAGCATCCATTGACTGACCCTCCCTGGTCCTAGATTTGGTGGACAGGTCTCTTGGGCGCTGATCATATGTATATATTGGTAATGTCAATCCTTTGCCTCTAAGCGACCTTTAAAACTTGAGACATGAGTTCAATGAAATTAATTTGCAATAGATTCTCTTCCTTCCATATTAATCTGATTATCAAAAATTAATTTGATTTGGATTTCAGTCTTTACATCCATAGACTTTTTCATCTCATTCCTCCAGCTGCCTTTTTTATCCGACTTTATCTGCAATGAACTTCTTCCTTTACTCTCGGCGCCAGAGAGCCTGGTGGATATGACGCCAGACATTTGGGGTTTTTATTTTTCTCTTTCATCGTCTCAATTTCTCCTCTTCCGCCGTCCTTGGTAACTTTCCTCTGAACGACATTCTGACTGCTTGCCTTTCTTTTCAGGGTTTGAAGATCTGTAACATTTCTCTTGCATTAGATTAACAGACGGTTTTGTGCGTTTTTATATCTTACTTTAGGTGAAGCCAATTACCTTAAGGAACATAAGCTTGGTCAAGTTAATAACCAAAATACTGAAGCTTATAGTGAAATTCTTGTGACTTTTTGGGTGCTGAAATTCCTGCTATAAATATCAATTTACTCCATATGGTGCATAATTAGTCTTTTTCTGTGATTCAAATGATAAAAGAAATTACTGTAGCAACAGTAATGAGTACATTTTGCAACAAAAATCCTGTTGCATTAGTTTCTGTTGTTGCTTAAATTTTAGTATCATTAATATTTTTTGGAAGGTTATTTGAACTAATAATTTCCTTTTCTTCCCTTTTCCTTCAAGATATTGCCTGATGGTAAATGAAAATTATATATTTTTAACGTGATAAGACACTAGTTTTTTCTTAGTAGATTCACTTTTGGTATAAATGAAGAAAATATATGTAATTTATAATCATCACTTCAATAATGACGAGAGGTTCCACCTACTGTTTTAAAATCTTTTCTCAAACGTCATCTTATCTAGACAAAAGGAAACGAATATAGAAGCTAAAATAACTTGTTCTTCTCTCTCGATCTTTAATGTATGTATATATTTATATATATATATATATATATATATATATATATATATATATATATATATATATATATATATATATGTATATATATACATATATATATATATATATATATATATATATATATATATATATATAATATATATATATATATATATATACGATTACTTCTCTCTCTCTCTCTCTCTCTCTCTCTCTCTCTCTCTCTCTCTCTCTCTCTCTCTCTCAGTTAACATTCACAGAGCTCTTAGAGTAATTGCCGTAAATGGAGCGACAACTCAGATGTAAGTGACAACATGAAAGATATGATGAGCTTCTGTCCACATCAAAATCACACCGACGCAAATAACCGTGGACGACGACGCCTTGCTCTTCTTTGAAATATGGGTGGGAAACTGAGTCAAGTTATGATAAATCTTCTTTAAATTGGTCGGACGAAAGTGCTTCAAAATAAGTACAGTTGCGTCATGAGAGGTACCTTCATACGTCTAAGATTATATATTCGTTTATCTTGTTTTTACGGTCATATTGATAAACTATTTATGGAAACATGGAAATTTATTTTTAGATATATTTGTTTCTCTGATTTCCGTTACTGTATCATTCAACTTATAATCGCCGTAGAAGGAATTTTGGTGATGATGCTCAAGGTAATTTTTAAGAACTGCTTATTCTGTCAATTTATTTTAATTTAAATACATTAATTATATTGTTGATTGTCAGAATTTTTTTTAGAATATCATTTGGTGGTCAAATATATAATTTATAATTAAATAGTCACTTTTTTATATCATATCAAATCCATCTCTCTCTCTCTCTCTCTCTCTCTCTCTCTCTCTCTCTCTCTCTCTCTCTCTCTCTCTCTCTATCTCTCTCTCTCTCTCTCTCTCTTGTGTTTTCACACCAACTGATGCCGGTTACTGATGCTCCTGAATTTCGTGAAATCAGATTTAAATGATCTACCAATGAACGTCATTGATTTCCTTGACTAAAATATTGGTAGTTGCCTCTTCACTTTAGCGTAATATCTTACTGATGGGAAAGAGCCCGTGGCCCCCTTATTTTAAGGCTGGGAACTAACAGCAGTAGTAGCAGTAACAGGTAATCGCCCATTTTCATCCGGTATTGATTGCTCATTGGTAATCAGGATTTCATTGGCATCTTTTACTCTACTTGACAATATTTAAGGTTTTTCTCAATCTGTTTTCCAACAACTTACAAAAATTTAATTAATAATCTATCATTTTGTACCAATTTTATTCAACTGCCACCCATTATATAAATTACAATGTTGGCAACTGAATGTAAATATATATATATATATATATATATATATATATATATATATATATATATATATATATATATATATATATATATATATATATATATATATATATATATATATATATATATATATATGTATATTTTTTTAAAATAATGGTCGCCAATTTTCTGGAAATCTTCAAATATTCTTGATAATATGATTACATGAACTTGAAAAAGTTTGTTACACCATTACATTCAACTTTGAATTTTTATGTTTTTTATTTCTGCGTCTGTCTATTTACTGGTTATTTTGATGAGTTTCTACTCTTCAAATTTAGTTCTACCGAATACAAATCTCTATTGGTCACACCGAACTTTTTCTTAAAACCGACTCTTCTGTTATCGAGATTTCAATTCATCTCATTTATGAAAAAAAAAATATATATATATTTCATCTTAAATTTCAGCAGTGTTAACACTGGGGTAATTAGCTAAAGAGAAAAGTCAAGCGAAGCAAATAATTGATTATATCAAGAGTAGTATATGAACAGCGGAGGTCGAAACAACAAATTTTATTCGAAAGTATATCTAATAATAAGCAAATTTGGAAAACATTTCCTGCGTCCATGAAAATCAAAATGGATGTAGGTGACTGATTGATTTAATGAGTGCTAGGACTCCTTTGATAAAGCAATATCGACTCCAATTGACTCGGGCAAATGAAAATTTACACGCATTCATTATTTTTGTTACTTAGGGACATTTTGTTTAGTTCATTTCCTAGTATCTAAAGACATTTTGTAATAAAAGAAAAGAAAGCTATATCTAATTATGGTTATCCTTTTGTTCTTGTTATTTTTTCCAACCGTCATCCCTACAATAGGGGTCAGTTGCCTGATGCGTTCTCTCAAATGCCTTTTATCAGAGGCATTCTATTATTATTATTATTATTATTATTATTATTATTATTATTATTATTATTATTATTATCCAAGCTACAACCCTAGTTGGAAAAGCAAGATGCTATAAGCCCAGGGGCTCCAACAGGGAAAAATAGCCCAGTGAGGAAAGGAAATAAGGAAATAAATAAATGAAGAGAACAAATTAACAATAAATCATTCTCTCCATACCATCCTTCAACTTATTTCGCCATCTAATTCTCTGCCTCCCTCTCGATATCCTCCTCACTAACGGGTGCCTCCCAATTCCTCCTCACTCCCTCTCCTATAGTCCATTTCTTTTAGCGATGCATATTTGCACCGACTCGCGGTGGTGCCCTTTTAGCTCGGAAAAGTTTCCGGATCGCTGATTGGTTGGACAAGATCATTCTAACCAATCAGCGATCAGGAAACTTTTCCGAGCTAAAAGGGCACCGCCGCGAGTCGGTGCAAATATGCATCGCTAAAAGAAATGGGCTATAGTGTTTCTGATGCTCAAATATTAAGACACGAGATGTTGCAGCCCTCTAGCTGTGATTAGAGCTGAGACATGGCCGGCTGAAAGAAACGGTGCTCTTAATGACAGCAGACTTTCTCGCTTCGTGCCAAAATGCTTCGAAAGTAATTTATCTGTTCGAACCAGGTATTGAATACCTTTTATTCTGAATCACTATTTATTACAGCATCTTCAAACAGTGGAAAATGATTGTTTGTGTTTAGAATCTTCTTGTATATTGTTAATGGAGTATTGGTGGTTCAGATCAATCTTGACTTAGGCAGTGGTGAAAAGGTAGAAATCTTATGGGCGAGAATTGTGAAATCAATGTATTAATAGAATGGAGTAGAGAAAGTTTTTAAATGTCAAACTAATCAGTCTTACTTTACATCACTCTCGGTTTTGTCCTTTTATTCGAGACTTTTCTTTAATTAATTCTTTTTTATCTATCATCTTTAAATAAATATGTATCGATATCTACTTCTCTAGTAATTTCATCTTTTCCTCTATTTTTCAGAATTTAGTACAGTAGTTTTCACTTTTAATCATTAAACGTATAAGCACGAGCAACCGCATTTCCTCAAGGCAAATGATGTCCAATACAGCATTACAATTATCTTCCATTTACATAATTCTACTACAAAAATAAATATATTTTTTTTTTTATTTTCTAACTGCATTAAATTTGAAACAGCTGTTGGCATTCACACAGAAGGGTGAATGGACGTTAAAAATGCAGATAGAAAACTTCTCTTTCCTTCCCTCTTGCCTCTACTTTCTTTCCGTGGTCATTCCATTCGCGGTTTTGCCGTTAACCGTCTCCCATTATGCAATGAACGTCAGCTGGCTCTCAACACGACGTCTAGTATCCGGCGTTCCACTTCCTGGCTTCGGCGAATGGCTACGAGACGAGAAAACCAGCTTCTACTTCTACTACTACTACTACGACTACTGCCGAGACCCCCCACCAGTGACGTCACATTAGTAAACATACTTGTCCAGAATTTACGTCATATAGGAAGTAAGGAAAAAAAGGGTTCCATCGTCGGTATCTAAAGTGGTGATGTTTGATTTTTTGCGTGGTTGCTTCACGCATCGTGATTGTCCTAATTTCGATTTTTGCAATATGATGAAAGGTATAGTTACCCCACTATTCACAATTCGCATGCACTCATGTGTGTATATATATATATATATATATATATATATATATATATATATATATATATATATATATATATATATATATATATATATATGTATATATATATACACGTGTATATATATATATATATATATATATATATATATTATATATATATATATATATATATATATATATATATATATATTTATATATATATATATATATATATATATATATATATATATATATATATATATATATATATATATATATTTATACATATACTGTACACACATATATTGTAGGCTACATATATATCTACATATGTATTTATACATATATACTGTATATGCATGCATACAAATATATTATATATATATATATATATATATATATATATATATATATATATATATGTATATATATATATATATATATGTGTGTGTGTGTGTGTGTGTGTGTGTGTGTGTGTGTGTGTGTGTGTATTCAAGCTTTTAGATCTGAGTGTTCGTGTGTCATGGAAATAATTGCCGTTGGAACACTTTCCTTCCTATTAGAACTGCAAGCTCTGTTCACTAATTGTTTTTTATCTCTCTCTCTCTCTCTCTCTCTCTCTCTCTCTCTCTCTCTCTCTCTCTCTCTCTCTCTCTCTTTCTATGTTTTGCAGACGTTTTCTAACCACATGGCGCTTGGGTTGCTATACAGCAAATAACTACCTTGTAAATATTAGGCCATAAAAAATCATAAACAGCGTGAAAGATATGACCATTTCATTTGCCTCTACTGCAGAGCAGAGCTCGTATTTTTCTGATGTGGAGTTTTTTTTTTTCTCAGGTAGGACCGAATCATGTTAGGAATAATCTTTAATGACACGGGGCTTATTGTTCGTTTGTGTGGCTTTCATAACCTATCAGCGAGCTGCCACTGTGGGTGGTCATTTTCAAGCGAGTAGAGAGCAGAGATGAGAATGCTTAGGTGGATAATATAGACATCACAGCTTGAAAGATCGAAATATTATGAAGTAAGAAGAATGGCAGGCGTAGTAAAGATTACAGAGGTGATACGAATATCACGATTGAGATGGTGTGGACACGTGCTTAGGATGGATAGTGGGGAGGGAATGAGGAGGGCTTGGGACGCAAAAAAGTAGATGGCGAGATAAGGTGAAGGATAATATGGAAAGAAGAGGTTTGGTTGAAGAGGATGCTTTGGATAGCAGGCAACCGACCCTTTAATTTAGGAATAACGGTGAAAGAGAAGAAGACTCCCGTTCGGTGTCAGTGGTTTCAATGCACTTTTGACTACTAAAAGGTAATTGCAATCCCTCTTCGATCCCTAACTACACTTCTTTCACTTCCTTCTACTTTATCCCCCATGTACATCTCAGCAATGAATGGCCTCCCCGGATCTAGTAATAATGGGTCATCCCGGTCCCAGCGACGGGCATATGACCCGGATTTATATATCAATAAGTTCATTAGGTAATAAAAAGAATGAAAGACAGACAGATGTGACTCTATTCATGCATCGTAGATAGAAATAAAAAGGGGGCGGGAATTGGTGTTCCGAGAGAGAGAGAGAGAGAGAGAGAGAGAGAGAGAGAGAGAGAGAGAGAGAGAGAGAGAGACCAACAAATTCTGAATATACTTTTACATTACCACAATGTTAATGGACAAAACTACTACGTATTTTCTGTTCACACAGACACTTATCTAAATCATATCCCAAGATTTAACTGCTCTGTACCTTTTCTATCTCTACAGCAGTTTTTTTTTTTTTTTTTTTTTTTTTTTTTGTTCAACTGGACAACTTATATAAGGAATTTGTCATTCTTCAGAAACTACTCTCTTATGTTTGTCCCTCTGATGATATTAAGTTAAGTTAAAAATAATATCCTCTGAGATATGCATGAATGACGGAATCCAGAAGCGTCTTGGGAAATATTGACATATCAAAGGAAATTTCTTACTTGGACGGACATGAGATCTATTAGGAATATCTGAAGTATATTGGATGTAATGCCTTTGATAAAACTCTAAGAAATTTTACCCCTTATGAAAATCCGATTAAAATCATGAGAAAAAAAAAACAATTCTTTTGTATTTTACATACAGCATAGACGTAAAATCTGACAAAATACGCATAGCACATTTTACTGTGTGGAGTTTACCAAACCTCAGTTAGCTTAGGGTATAAGATGATTTCTTTTCATTAG